>NW_028134394.1:0-70223 GCF_964662115.1 Mustela nivalis | reverse complement strand
TAAGCAATTACTAGGAATGAAATTGAATCTATAATAAAAAAATTCCTCCCAAATGTAAATGCAGACCATCATGGATTTGCTGGTGTAGTCTACCAAACATTTAAAGGAGAATGAATACCTATTCTCACCTCATTCCAAAAATAAGGAGGAGGGAAAACTACCAAATTCATAATATGAGGTGAGCATTACCCTGATACCAAAAGCAAAGACACCACAAACAAAGAAAACTATAGGTCAATGTCACTGATGAACACAGATGCAAAAATTCTAAACAAAATATTAGAAAAATCACATTCAACAATATATTAAAAGGATCATTCACCATATTCAAGTGAAATTTATACCAGGGATTCAGTGATGATTTAATATTCACAAATCAATGTGATACACCAAGTCAATAAAATGGAGGATAAAAATTATATGATCATCTCATTAGATGCAGAAAAAGCATTTGACAAATTTCAACATCCATTCATGATAAAAACTCTCAACAAAGTTGGTTTAGGGGGAATATACCTTTATACAATAAAGGCCATATATGAAAAACCCACAACTGACATTATAGTTAATGATGAAAAACAAAGCATTTCCTCTGAGATCAGGAACAAGTCAAGCATGTCCACTCTCACCGCTTTTATTCAACATAGTAGTGGAAGTCCTAGCCACAGCAATCAGATGAAAGAAAGAAAACAAAGAAATGAGTCATCTATATTGGCAAGGAAGAATTTAAACTCACTATTTCCTATTATTATTCATAGAACCCCTACAGACTCCACACACACACAAAAACAACAACAACAACAACAAAAAAAAAACTATTAGAATAAATGAAGGGCACCTGGGTGGCTCAGTGGGTTAAGCCACTGCCTTTGGCTCAGGACATGATCTCATAGTCCTAGGATTGAGTCCTGCATCGGGCTCTCTGCTTGGCGGGGAGCCTTCTTCCCCTGCCCCCGCCCCCGCCTGCCTCTCTGCCTACTTGTGATCTCTCTCTCTCTGTCAAATAAATAAATAAATAAAATCTTTAAAAAAATAAAAGAATACGTTCTAGTTCCATCCATGTTGTCGCAAATGGCAAGATTTCATTTCTTTTGATGGCTGCATAGTATTCCATTGTGTATATATACCACATCTTCTTGATCCATTCATGGATTGGGAGGGAGACAAACCATAAGTGACTCTTAATCTCACAAAACAAACTGAGGGTTGCTGGGGGGAGGGGGTTTGGGAGAAGGGGGTGGGATTATGGACATTGGGGAGGGTATGTGCTTTGGTGAGTGCTGTGAAGTGTGTAAGCCTGGTGATTCACAGACCTGTACCCCTGGGGATAAAAATATATGTTTATAAAAAATAAAAAGTTAAAAATAAATAAATAAATAAAAGAATAAATGAAGTCAGCAAAAATGCAGGATACAATACCCAGAAATCAGTAGATTTTCTACAGACTAATAAAGGAGTAGCAGAAAAAGAAATTTAGAAAAGAGTTCCATTTACAATTGCACCAAAATAAAAATACCTAGTAACAAACTTAACCAAGGAGATGGAAGACCTGTACTCTGAAACTATACAACATTGATAAGAGAAACTGAAGACAACATAAACAAATACAAAGGTATTCTGTACTCATGGATTAGATGAATTAATCTTGTTAAAATGTCTATACTACCCAAAACAATTAATAGATTCAATTCAATTCCTGTTCAAAATATAAACTGTATTTTTCCAGAACTAGAACAATCCTAAAATTTGTATGGAACCACAAAAGACACTGAACAGTCAGAGCAATCTTCATTTTTTTTTTAAGATTTTATTTATTTATTTGACAGACAGAGTTCACAAGTAGGCAGAGCAGCAGGCAGAGAGAGAGGGATAAGCAGGCTCCCCGCTGAGCAGAGAGCCCAGTGAGAGGCTCGATCCCAGAACCCTGGGATCATGACTTGAGCCGAAAGCAGAGGCTTTAACCCACTGAGCCACCCAGGTGCCTGAAGCCAGAGCAATCTTGAGAAAGTACAACAAAACTGCATATAATAATCCAAGGTTTCAAGATATACTATAAAGCTGTAGTAATCAAGACAGTATTGTGCTAGCACAAAACAGACACATAAATCAATGTAACAGAATAGAGAGCCCAGAAATAAACATGCACTTATAGAGTCAAATTAAACTACAACTAAGGAACCAAGAATATACAATGAGAAAAAGCCAGTCTCCTCAACTGGTGCTGGGGAAACTGGACAGCGACATGCAAAATAGGTCCAATGAAACTAGACCACTTTCTACAGTTCACAAAAATAAACTCACAAGTGTGGGATTAGCACTGGGTGCTATAAGCAACTAATGAATCATTAAACATTACACCAAAAACTAATGATGAATATGTTGGCTAATTGATTTTAAATTTAAAAAAGCAAATACTATGTTTAATTAATTAATTAAGTAAGTAAGTAATTTGAGACCGGAAACTACAAAAATCCTAGAAGAAAATAAAGACAATAATTTCTGTTGACACTGGCCATAGCAACATTTTTCTAAATATCCGTCCTGAGGCAAGAGAAACAAAAGCAAAAATAAACTATTAAAAATAAATAATCTAATTAAAAATGGGCAAAAATCCTGACTAGACATCTTTCTGAAGAAGACAAATGGGCAACAAACACTTGAAAAGATGCTCAACATCACTTATCATCAGGAAAATGCAAATCAAAACTACAATGAGATACTACTACCTCACACCTGTCAAAATGAATGGCTAAAATCAAGAAACAAGAAATGTTGGCAAGAATGTGGAGAAAAATGTAATCCTCATGCACTATTGATGGGAATATAAACTGGAACAGCCACTGTGGAAAACAGTATGGAGGTTCCTCAAAAAATTAAAAATAGTGGGGTTCCTGGGTGGCTCAGTGGGTTAAAGCCTCTGCCTTCAGCTCAGATCATGATCCCAGGACCCTCGGATCAAGCCCCTCATCAGGCTCTCTGCTCAGCAGGGAGCCTGCTTCCCTTCCCCTCTCTCTCTGCCTGCCTCTCTGCCTACTTGTGATCTCTGTCAAATAAATGAATATTTTTTTTAAAAAAAATCCACTTTCTTTAAAAAATATTAAAAATAGAACTGCCATATGATCCAATAATTCCAACACTGGGTATTTACCCAAAGAATATGAAAACACTAATTCAATAAGATATGCAACCCCTATGCTTTTTGCAGCATTATTTACAATAACCAAAGTATGGAAACAACCCGAGTGTCCATCCATAGATGAATGGATAAAGAAGAGAGAGGATATACCCAACAGGAAATGGAATATTATTCAGTTATAGAAAAGAATGAAATCTTGCCATTTGCAACAACATGGATGGATCTAGAGGGCATAATGCTAGGTGAAGTCAGTCAGAGAAAGATAAATGTACTATGATTAAACTTACATGTGGAATTTAAGATGCAAAACAAACAAACAAAGTAAAAAAGATACAAAGCAAAAAAGAGATCCTTAAATAGAGAATAAACTGATGGTTACCTGGGGGCAGGTGAGAGGGATCAGATGAAATAGGGGAAGAGGATTAAAGAATACATTTATCATGATGAACACTGAGTAATGTATAGAATTGCTGAATCACTATAATGTACACATGAAACTATTAACATTATTTTCTAATTATACTGGAATTTTAAAAAAATTTAAGAGAAAATTACAGGTAATTTGAAGAAGTATTTGTAGTTATTAATTGGCCCTATATCTTCCACATAATCTTTGTCTAGACAGCAAATGAATTCCACCAGTGACCAGCTGATTTCTTCTTCAGCACTGATCATTCTCCAACACTGACATTAAATAGCTGAATAACTGGCCAGGAGAGAAGCAGAAAAGTCCCATGACTATTTCTTTTCAGATATCTGTGATTTTTAAAATGTATTCTTTCCTTGGCTTGAGCAAAAATGCCTTCAGCTCAGAGCAATAGCAAGTACCCTTAGTCAGGTTACTTAGATACAAGTCAAATGAACTCCAATGAGTAAAAATTTAATCAGCAAAACGTGTTCACATTCTGTTAGTCACTACTCGGACAAAACCAACAAAATGGGGAATCAGAATACATCCAGCAAAAAAATGAGAAAGGAACACAATTGAAGATTAAGTAGTATTCTACATTTCTCTATTTTAAAAGACTGATAAAATTACTCTCTAAGATCTAGTCACATTTTCAACCTAGATCATTTAAGTGTGATAAACAGAAAAATTTTTCTTTAAAATATGGTACTTTTCTGAAAATTAAAAAAGATTATATACCCTCCCTGTCCACACTGACATCTTTCCATAGCTTTCCATTTTATTCCTGCTTCAGAATAAACTTTCCCTCCGCCAAAATAAGAGATCCATCTGTAGCTTCCTCCCCCCAGACTGCAACACGATTTACTCACATGAATTAGGAAAAAATCAAGGTTTTCATAACTATCACTGTGGCTAAAGAGTTGGTCTAGCTTATTATAAACACCAACAAATGGAAAAACTTATCAGAGATTTCCTACATGGACCCGTGATGTGACCAATTTATTTGATCAACAAGAATTTATTAAATCTCAAAGTTACAGTAAACATGATTTGCTAGCTAAACATGATTTGTTAGCTCACAGAAAATCCTAACTTTTTAGAATAAAATTTAGATACTTGTCTAGAAGATTCTATACTGTCATGGATACTCTGGACTGAATTTCTCTACCCCCTTCAATACACCTTATCCTGCATTGGTGACTTCATTAGAGATTCCAGATATGAATTCATTTAGATTATTTCTAAAGAATTAAAAACATCTATGATCAGACCCCAATGACTTCAAAGCCAAACTTTTTTTAAACTTTATTTTTTCAGTGTTCCAAGATTCATTGTTTATGCACCACACCCAGTGCTCCATGCAATATGTGCCCTCCTTAATACCCACCACCAGGCTCACCTAGCCCTCCCCTCCCCTCCCCTCCAAAACCCTCAGTTTGTTTCTCAGAGTCCACAGTCTCTCATGCTTCGTGTCCCCCTCTGATTTCCCCCAATTCACTTTTCCTTTCCTTCTCCTAATGTCCTCCATGTTATTCCTTATGTTCTACAAGTGAAACCATAGGATAATTGACCCTCTCTGCTTGACTTATTTCACTCAGCATAATCTCTTCCAGTCCCATCCATGTTGATACAAACACCCCAATATTCATAGCAGCAAGGGCCACAACCACCAAACTGTGGAAAGAGCCAAGATGCCCTTCAACGGACTTAATGGATAAAGAAGACGTGGTCCATATGTACAATGAAGTATTAGGTATCCATCAGAAAGGATGAATACCCAACTTTTGTATCAAAGCCAAACTTTTCTGACTTAGTTAGAAGTTGTCTTCAGGGGCGCCTGAGTGGCTCAGTGGATTAAAGCCTCTGCCTTCAGCTCGGGTCATGATCCCAAAGTCCTGGGATTGAGCCCCACATCCAGCTCTCTGCTCAGTGGGGAGCCTGCTTCCTCCTCTCTCTCTCTCTGCCTGCCTCTCTGCCTACTTGTGATCTCTGTCTGTCAAATAAATAAATAAAAATCTTTAAAAAAAAAAAAAAGAAGAAGAAGTTGTCTTCAATTGGTAAACTGTTTGAATTCTAAAAACAAAACAAAACAACAACAACAACAAAAAAAAAACCTTTGTAAATTAGCTATTTGGAAACCAATATTTCAATTTTCCTTAGAAATGCAGTTTTATGTTCATTATCACTAGCCATTAGGGAGATTCAAGTTAAAACCACATTGAGATACCACCTTTTACCAGTTAGAATGGCCAAAATTAGCAAGACAGGAAACAACATGTTTTGGAGAGGATGTGGAGAAAGGGGAACCCTCTTACACTATTGGTGGGAATGCAAGTTGGTGCAGCCACTTTAGAAAACAGTCTGGAGATTCCTCAAGAAAATAAAAATAGAGCTTCCCTATGACCCTGCAATTGCACTACTGGGTATTTACCCCAAAGATACAGATGTAGGGAAAAGAAGGGCCATCTGTACCACAATGTTCATAGCAGTAGTGGCCCCAGTCACCAAACTGTGGAAATAACCAAGACACCCTTCAATGGACGAATGCATAAGGAAGATGTGGTCCATATACACTATGGAGTATTATGCCTCCATCAGAAAGGATGAATACCCAACTTTTATAGCAACATGGACGGGACTGAAAGAGATTATGCTGAGTGAAATAAGTCAAGCAGAGAGAGTCAATAATCATATGGTTTCACTTATTGGTGGAGCATCGCAAATAACTGGAGGACATGGGGAGATGGAGAGGAGAAGGGAGTTGAGGGAAATTGGAGGGGGAGGTGAACCATGAGAGACGATGGACTCTGAAAAACAACCTGAGGGTATTGAAGGGGCAGGGGGTGGGAGGTTAGGTGAGCCCGGTGGTGGGTATTAAGGAGGGCACGGATTGCATGAAGCACTGGGTGTGGTGCAAAAACAATGAATACTGTTACGCTGAAAAGAATTTTTTTAAAAAATGAACATCAGACCTTAAAAAAAAAAGAAATGGGGTTTTATATAATTTTATTAAAAATTTCAGTTCTGTCAGAAAAGCCTAACATATCAAGATAAGTGCAATTCTTTACTGCTAAACTCAACTTTCCTAAGGAACTGCACTGACTTGAATTTACTTCAAAATACAATCTTGGCTTGTAGGTAAATAGCCTTTCAGGTTATTTCCTGATTATCAAGTTCCTTCACTATATCCTTATTCTTCATGTGTCATGTAAGTATTTTCTGTTCCTCAGTTTGGTTCAGAAAACTGCACACTTGAGGCAGGGCCTTCCTCCAATACGATGGTGGGTTTACGTTTGGGACACCAGTTTTATTTTATTTATTCTAGGATTATTTATTTATTTATTTCACAGAGAAACACGCAGAGAGAGGGAACACAAGCAGGGAGAGGTAGGAGAGGGATAAGCAGGCTTTCTGCCGAGCAGGGAACCTGATATGGGCCTCGATCCCAGGACCCTGGGGTCATGACTTAAGCCAAAGGCAGATGCTTAATGACTGAGCCTCCCAGGCACCCAAGACACCAGTTTTAGATCGTTGCAAATCTCTGGGGAGTAAAGGGGACAGATCAAGGTCTATTATCTCCATTCTTTTTTCTTTTATTTTTTAAGATTTTATTTATTTATTTCTCAGAAAGAGCATAAGTGGGACAATGTGGAGTAAGGGGGAGAGGCAGAGGAGCAGAGGAGGCAATACTTAACTGATTAAGCCACCCAGGGTCTCAGCTCCATTCTTGTCTGTGGAGAGATCCACTGCACCCTGTCCACTGCCCCCTCTTCTTGCTCAAATAACAGGATCCTCTCTTCACCTGGCCCACTTTAGCAGTATCTCACCGCAGACATTATGAGAGTTTCCTAAGAGCTTTGATTACTCAGGGTCCCAAACAAACTTTAAGTAGAAAGTCTTGCTCTTATGACTTTTTTTTTTCTACTTAGACCCCAAAAGAAAGACAGTTACCTATAGAAGCTTACAATCTTTTATGGAAACCTCTTGCTGCTACCAATGCTCTCTATTACCTTTTGGTACTCAGATCAGTCAAGTCAACTTACCTCTTGGCATCGCTGCCATCAGAGGATGCTAAGAAAGAATCCACAACTCTGTTAAAAAGTAAAAAACATATAAAAATTAAAATCAGACATTTTGGAAAGCAATCAGGTTCCTTTTCCTGACAGAATTTTAGGACATGACAAATAAAATCCCGGGGAAACATGACAGAAACAACAGGAAGTTTCAGGGTACAGCAATGGAACCTCTGAGACAGACTCTCAGCTCTTTGTTTGTTCAGTGGGAAGAGAAGGAATTAAGGGAGGTGTAGTTTTTGTGATTATACCACCTTTCTACTCCATTTGGTCAACCATTCATACATTCTGGAATCAAGTTGAGATATATGAATGATCTGACCATGGGCACAGGGAGGTGGATCCAGGTAACAGGTAGCAAAGGACACAGAAATAAAGAAACTGCCAAAACAATTAATATTCCAGTGCCAAGGGCTTGTCTCTGGCCATCATTTGGTATAGAAGAAATAAACAAGAATGTTTAAAGGATTTTTCAGAAGTGGAAACAGAACAAGTGTTCAGGATGATTTTTCTCTCAGATCATCACAAAGAGGTATCTGGATAAGTTATCCAAAGTCAAGACTTCCTGCCACCAAACCACTGGGTTGGATAACGTAATCTCTCTACAGTTTAACTTCGTCACCTGTAAAATAAGACACACTGAAAATGCACTTTGCATGTGTCTACTTCATAAACTCATGCTGAAGTTCATCATCTCACAAACATTACAAGTTTTTAGGCCGCCTGCCCTCCTCACCAAATGTTGTATCAAAAATACCAATGTGACAAATATAAAAAAAAAAAAATCAGTGACAACAACATAAACAGATAATATTTAAGTTTCAAAAACACTTCAAGATTTCCAAAGCACTACATTCCCATAATTTCCTGGGAAATTTTGGATTCCTATCCATAGGATACTCTTCCTCCAAAACTACAGAAATTAAACTAAAGTATAGATTTAAAAAACTAACAATACCACAAACCCTATGAGTCTCCAAGGAGATACAGCTGTCCCTTAACTAGCAGACAGGAAAAGACTGCTATGGGCAGTCATGAGTGGCTGAGTGGAAGGGAAAATTTTAAGTTCTGTTCTTGCCTTTCCCCAGAGATAGTCACTACCATTCTTAGTAGCAACTACCCAGAAGTAATTAGAATAAAATTTGGGTAACTTTAGGTTAGTTAATAAAAGCAGGGAAAGGCTGAAGAGCAATCCTTGGGCTTTTACCTCTCTCCTACCTCCAAGGCCAAGGTGAACAACCTAGAACATTACCTTCTCCAATGCTGCCTTTGTCCAGGACCTTAAAAGTGATGTATCCTGGCTACAGAAATTACCTGGGTCACAGTGTTTCACTGTTCTGCAGACTCTCTGTCCCCCGGCTATTGCCCTCATGTTAAATATACTGAGAAAGATAAACCTTAGGCCCCAGCTTTGAACAAGGATGACTTGTATTACCTCATCCAACAGAGGATACTTCTGAAAGTGGAACAGACATGCTATTAATAATTATGCTTTAAGAATAGCTACAGACTAAAATTGTCCCAAGCCAATCATTAGCCCTTCCCTAATACAAGTTACCAGACAAGGGGTCAATGGCCACAAGGAATGTAAGATCACAAATCAAAATAATTAGATACCTAAGGAGTATAATCACTGAAAACAAAATACAACAAACTGAACAACACATACCATCTGAAACAGAACCATTGGACCATACGGACCAACATTTTAAGTATGCATTAAAATACCGTTAAAGGGTACCTGGGTGGCTCAGTGGGTTAAGCCTCTGCCTTCAGCTCAGGTCATGATCCCAGGGTCCTGGGATCGAGCCCCACACATCGGGCTCTCTGCTTGGCAGGGAGCCTGCTTCCCCCTCTCTCTCTGCCTGTCTCTCTGCCTACTTGTGATCTCTCTCTGTCAAATAAATAAATAAAATCTTTTAAAAAAATGAAAAGAAATACCCTTTTAAAGGTACAAGGGAAGAGGATAGTAAGTGAAATGAGAATAAGAAATCTTAAGGAAAAACCTAAGCAAAATAAGTCAGTCAGAGAAAGACAAATACCATATGATTTCACTCACATGTGGAATTTAAGAAACAAAGTAGGGGGAAGGGAAGGAAAAATAAGATGAAAATTGAGAGGGAAGCAAACCTTAAGAGATGCTGAGCTCGAATAAATAAACTGAGGGTTTTGGGAAGGGAGGTGGGTGGAGGGAAGGGAGAATTGCAGGATGGGCATCAAGGAAGGCACTTGATGCAATGAGCACTGGGTGTTAAAACCTGATAAATCATGAAATTCTACTTCTGAAACTAAAAATAAACAAAAACAAAAACAAAAGACTGAGACCAGGAAAGGTCTAGTAAAACACCTGCAGGCATACAGCGAATGACATTTTTTTACTGTAAGGCCAGGATTCTACCCTCTGCTTATACGCTCATTAAAAGGAACTTCTACACACACACACACACACAAAAGAGGGTATCTTAAACTTAAAAGTCCAATTGTTGAAATAAAGAATCATTTCATGGGATACATAGTATTCATACATACATATGAAAAGCAAATTAATCTGGAGTTGGAAGACAAGGTTGAGACACTCTCCAAGAAAATAGTAGGAAAAAAATAGAACATACAAAAGAAAAGCCAGTTGATACAAAGGATAGAAACAGATCAACACTTGGATTATAGATATCTAAGAAAAAAACCTGAAAAATAAATTTCTTAAAATTAAAGATTTTAAGTGATATTTCATCTCATAAACATTTAAGTGGGATTTATAAAGTGCCAGGCATTGTCCTGATGTTTCACAGATATTTCAATTGGTCCTCATTACAACTCTTGCAAAGGTAACTATTACTATTTGTTTTAACCAATTCACAGATCTTGAGTAGTCATAGGTCTCTAACATCTATCATGCTGATTTGCAAGCCACTCCTCACTAATAAAAATCTGTGACCTTCCCTAGGGTAAATAACAGTGTTTCACATATTGATTGAGACAGGACAACTAAAGCCCTTGTAGTGGCCATCTCAAATGGTCACCTCCCCAGAAAGGACAGAGCAGCCCTAATAGGGCACCCAGGTGTCTCAGAGAAGCTAAAAGTGGCTGTGACTCAGCAAAGAAAACCGTCAACAAAACTAAAAGCAACCTCCAGAATGGGAGAAGATATTTGCAAATGTCTTATCAGTTAAGGGCTAGTATCCAAAATCTACAAAGAACTTATCAACCTCAACACCAAAAAAACAAAAACAAAAAACAAAAAATCTGGTCAAGGAATGGGCAGAAGACATGAACAGACATTTCTCCAAAGAAGACATACAAATGGAGAACAGACACATGAAAAAATGCAGAACGCCACCCAGCATCAGGAAAATGCAAATCAAACCAGAATGAGATACCACCTTACACCAGTCAGACTGGCTAAAATTAGCAACTCTGGAAAGAATAGAAGTTGGCGAAGATGCAGAGAAAAGGGAACCCTCTTATACTGGTGGTGGAAATGCAAACTGGTGCAGGCACTCTGGAAAACAGTATGGAGGATCCTCAAAATGTTTAAAATAGAACTACCCTATGACCCAGCCATTGCACTAGTAGGTATTTACCCAAGGATACAAACATAATGACTGGAAGGAGTATGTGCACCCCAGTGTTTATAGCACCTAAGTCCACAGTAGCCCAACTATGGAAAGATCCCAGATGTCCAACAACAAATGGATAAAGAAGAGGTGGTGTATATGTATACAATGGAATATTACTCAGCCACTAAAAGGAATGGAATCTTGCTGTTTGCAATGACATGGATGGAACTGGAGGGTATTATGCTAAGTAAAATAAGTCTACCCCCCCCCCAAAAAAAATTATCATATGATTTCACTCCTATGTGGAAATTAAAAAACAAAACAGATGAACATAGGGGAAGGGAAGGAAAAAATTAGATGAAATCAGAGAGGGACACCAATCATAAGAGACTCTTAACTCTAGGAAACAAACTGAGGGTTGCTGGATGGGAGGTAGGTCAAGGGATAAGGTAGACAGGGGGATGGGGTAGCTGGGAGATGGGCATTAATGACGGAAGTCAATGGAATGAACACTAGATGTTATTTTGAAACTGATGAATCACTAAATTCTACCTCTGAAACCAATACTATACTGTATGTTAATTAAATTGAATTTAAATTTTAGAGAAGGTGACTGTGGCTACCACATACATATTATCACTGGCATCCTGCCTAAGCTGTAGTATTTTAAATCAATTATAAGCATAAAACAAGATCTTTAAATTGTGAGTTTGCCAAATTTCATTTATATGCAGTTTACATTAATCATGAAAGAAAGTATACATGTATTCCCTATTCTATTAACCAAGGCTGAGAATTATCCTTAACATTTAGTAAATTTAAGGCTTATCACTTACTTATTTTTTGGATTCTTCAATGAGATATGTAAATGGTTGTTCTTTAATCTCTGCATGTCTGGGATTAATCTTCCTAATTCCAATTAGGGGTTAAACTACAAACACTCTAAAAAAAAGGAAAGGCACATATTAAATTCAGTATTTTTAAAACACATATTTGCCCAATTAGAAAGTCATACACAGAACTTATTAGAAATGGACCAGCATTTCTAAAGTCTTGAATCCACAAACTTATAAAATCTACAATCCTGTACAATTTTATCAATCCATGAAATGTGCATTTTGTATTTTCCCCTCAGTATTTTATTCTGGGTTGAGAAATAGAAGAAAAGTTTTTTGAATGTACAGTAAATTTAATTCAAAGACAGGACACTTTAAAGATTGTTCTCTTGCTACATAGGACCCAGTAAGGGAAACAAACTCATTTCAAACCAATTTTATATTATCATAGGGATTTGTGATCTTTCCATCCTAAAATATTCTGTAGCATAAATCAAAGAGTGGGAAAGCAAAGATGCATCCTTCAACATTGCACAGAACAATCTGTGTCATGCAAGGAAACTAGAAGTCACTGGAGAATAAGATATTGCCAAATTATCGTGGCAATCCAAGTTATCAAGGAGGCAGCCTGAAATGTGCCACAAGGCCTAAATTCTGGACAAGGAGAAAAAAATGAAAACGAATGAAAAATATTTTCATAAATAGGTCAATTTGGGCATAAATGTTGATGATGAGTTTAGGTGTGAGGGCCAACCACCTGTAATTCCGTACCTGCAAGAGATAGCACCTCATGGGCAGTGGGAGTAGGAATCCCAAAGCTCTGAGGTTGCTCCATTCTGTTCCAGAGGTGGCCAGGAAGGGGTGGACCAAGGCAGAGCCGCATATTTAAGGATACTCCTACCCTGCAAAGCTCGGATCTGCTTACCCACAGGCAGGGCTGCTTTCCAGGGGCCACCACTCAAAGGGTGGTAGACACAGAAAGACTAGGATCTTGTCACTTGACAACAAATTTTCCTAAATGGGAGCAAACATTACTAGAGATACTAATAGCAGGGGTCTTTCTTCCTGCCTTCCAGGATGATGCCTTTAACTTCTTTTCCTTTTTTATTTCCCCAAACCAAGCCCATTAAGTCAAATCTTGTCCCAATTCCTGGCCAGCAATGAGGTTACTGCTATTTGGTCCTATACTGACCTAGTGCACCCCATAACCCCATCCATACACCCTCACCCCACAGTCCCTCCACCTCTGGTTCCCGGAGAGTGAGAAGGTTCTGGGAGGTCCCCAGGAAAAAACAAACATTCATTAATGCTCCTCACCGTTAGGATTCGTGATCAAAGGAACGAGACTGACACAAAGCGAAAACCAAAGCTTTATTTTGCGCCAAGCATCGAAAATCAAACTGACTGGTCAGTCGGGCCGTCTCTTAGGAAGAGGCAACCACAACGAGGATGCCACTCCCGACGACAAAGAGACGAGGACAACAAGGACGATAACGCCGCTCCAGTGAGGCCGCTCCCAATGACGACAACGAGGATGACAACCCGGATGACACAGACTCTGCTCCCCATGATGCCACTCTGACAAGGCTGCTCCCCAGAGGCGGCCACCGCTCCAGACAAGGCCGCTGCCCAGACCAGGCCGCTCTGGATGAGGCCGCTCCCCGACCAGGCCGCTCCTAGGAACGACGCTCCGGGAGGCCCATCCCGGCAGGGCCGTGGCTGGGGGTGGCAAGGCCGCTCGGGTCGGTGAGGCTGCTGGCAGCTAGCCGGTTCGCTGAGGCGCCACAGCCGACAGCCGCCAATCCGGGCTGCGAGGCCCCTCCCGGCGAGGCCTTGGTTCCGGGCTGCAAGGCCCCTCGAGGCGGGGCCGAGGCTGGGGAGGCGGGGCCCCGGCTCGGGTCGGCGAGGCGACTCAGGTCGGCGAGGCGGCTCGGGTCGGCGAGGCGGCTCGGGTCGGCGAGGCCGCGGCCGCTCGCCTAGGGCGCTCCGGTGGGCGAGGCCGCTCGGGTCGGCAAGGCCGCTCCGGACGGCGAGGCCACTCCGGACGGCGAGGCTGCTGGAGGCTAGGCCATTCGCCGCGGTGCTACAGCCAAGGGCCGCGGCTCGGGACGGCGAGGCCCCTCGCTGCGGGGCTGCGGTTCCGGGCGGCTGCTGGGAAGGCGGGGCTGCGGCTAGGGACGGCGAGGCCACTCCGGACGGCGAGGCTGCTGGAGGCTAGGCCGTTCGCCGCGATGCTGCACCGACGGCCGCGGCTCGGGACAGCGAGGCCCCTCGCGTTGGGGCCGCGGCTCGGTGGTGGCAAGGCTGTTCGCCGTGGCGCTGCTTCCCACAGCCGCGGCTCTGAGCGGCGAAACCGTGCAGGGCGGTAGGGGCGGCGCGGTTCCCATCAACTCTCACTACCGGAGCTATCCTGACGGCTCTCCCATCTACCGGCTCTAGGGGCTCTCCCTAACAGCTCTTCTAACTCCTCCTAGTACTCCTACTATGCCACCGCCCAGCCTCACAGACTAACCTTTATAGTAGCGAGGTGGCCAATGGGATTTCAACCCACCGCAGTAAATATATGCATGCCCCACTGATTGGATGTCTCCATCCACCCTGGCCCGCCCCTATATCTGGGGTTTACAAGTAAGTTCCTATGGCTAACCAGGCCCTTACACCCACAGCTGAGCACAAGGCAAAACTTCCTGTCTGTGGCCACAAAGACCCCCTTCCTGTACCCTCCCCCATCCTCCAGCCCTCCCTCTAGAATAGTATATTCTTTTTACTCTCAGTGAGGATGAAGGACAAGGTTAGTCAACATAGAAAGTAGAGTATAGAATACCCTTGTCTGGAGAGCCCTCCACCCCAGCTCTTTACCTGCTGCTTGGAACAAGCCAGTAGCAGAATAAGAGTTCCGTGTCCATGGCAACCCCAAACAACACATTCCGGATAGTTCTGAGATAGAAGTAGAGTGGGGAATACAATGGACTTCGTTCCACACTGATTCCAGTTGGTCCTGAGTTTGTAGTAGTAGAGTGGGGTATACCGTGAAGTTGGTTCCAGGCTATAGGGTCTTAAAAATAGAATCAGTTCTCCTTAAAGATGGGAAATGGGGGAATACCAAGATCAAAGATCTGAGGATAATAATCTCACAGAAGATTGTCTCATACCTTTTATTTTGCAAGAAAGAGAATGAATCAGAGGGCTGAATGTTTTCTGGATAACCCTAAATTTGACTAAAATAGGCAAGGTTGATATAGGACTCGGCAAAAATTATTTATGCAAGCATCATTTCATGGGATTGAGAGGAAGCAATCAAATATTAATTTTAGGGACACCTGGGTGGCTCAGTGGGTTAAAGCCTCTGCCTTCGGCTCAGGTCATGATCCCAAGGTCCTGGGATGGAGCCCCGCATCGGGCTCCCTGCTCTGCAGGGAGCCTGCTTCCTCCTCTCTCTCTGCCTGCCTCTCTGCCTACTTGTGATCTCTGTCAAATAAATAAATAAATCTTTAAAAATATATATTAATTTTAAATCTAAAATATTCCCATTTTCCTGGTAGAGCAAACCTGAGGTGGATACAAGTGCCAAAGAAAGGAAAACAAGTATGAAAAAAAAAATTTAAAAAATACAGATGAAACATCAGAAATTTCTGTATGAAAATTATAATAATTACCACAAGAAGGAATAAAAAACACCTGTTTGACATACCGTGTTGGTACATGTTCTGATGCCTAATAAATGGTCACAGCTGAAGTTACAGAAAAGAAAATAAGGTCATACTTATTAAAAATCTCTGCAAGTTCTTGGCAAGATACAAAAATGAATAAAACATGGTCACTGACTTCAGTATCATGTTGATGATCCCAAGACTAGATCATTTTGAAATATGCCCAGAGCATTCTGTTCTCTGTGAGAAAGAACTGCTCTAAACAGAAATTATTTTACCAGAGCCTTGTGTTTCCTAAGGGAAAGGCAAGAAGACAACCTTAGCCCTTCTAAACTCCCTGTGTCCCATAAGAGGATCATAAAAAGACTAAGAAACTCTTTCGAAGGTCCCAATATTTGTTTCTTCTCAGGTCCTAATATTTTATTGAAAACTGGACTTTTAAAATAACGGCAAATCACTGATTTTTCCCTTTCCCAGGGTTCATTGTTGTTCGTGTCGTGACTTTTCTGAATTCTGACTAGAAACTTCTAATTCAAAATTCTGTAAAGTCTCTATTCTTTATAAAGTGTGGCCACTGAAGTCAGCTTGATTAGCATAATGGTCAGCTAATAAATGTACAGATTCCCTCAGATGCCTGGGAAGCACTAAGTCTCTCCATAGACACAAGAAGTTTCATGTACTGTTTGAGCATGCTTTCCACACAGCCAGGCAGGTTACAGATTCACCATAACCTACACCTGTGCAGGGCACAAGAACCTTGGCCAGGGATAAGAAAGACCTGAAAAGACCTAAAGGTTTCAAGTAGGCAAAGTCCTGGACACGTGTACAGCCTTAGAGGTGCAGGTGGCCTTCTAGAGTCCCAGGAATATGCTGCAGCTTTACAAACTCTCTACGGATATCTCATTACACAACTTTTTCTTTTGCCTCAACTATTATATATACCTTAGGCAATCATGATGTTCAACAGTGGTCTCTGATTCACTGATTTCAACAAATGTCCCCAGAGCAAAGGCTGGGTAAGCTCCAAGTCAGGCCACATAAAGACAATCTTGTGAGTGGGCTCTTGCAGGGACCCACTAGATAGGTCAAATAATGACATTTCTCTGGGAACAGACCTTTGAATAGCTCTAACCCTCTTCTGTCCCTTCCATCGGCACCCAGAAGACTGGTTTTCACCATGATTGAAAGACGCTGGTCTTCAAGGCTACCATGGAGCTGGGGAGAGTGTAATTCGAATGGCTCAAGATAGAACACCACAAAGTTCTCTGTTCTCATCAAAATCCAGAGTATATTCTTCAATAAATGCTCCCCCAAATTGCTGCAAGCCTTTGGTTAATTTCCAGAGTTCTGGAAAAGAGGATTCTGACCATTTTCACCAACATTCTTGCTATTTTGTAAAGGAAAGAATTTTTAGAGATCCCTGCTTTGCCATTTTCACTGGCATTACTTCTAAAAATACCTCTTTAAAAAAGATTTTATTTCTTTATTTGACAGAGAGAGAGGGAGAGATCATAAGTTGGCAGAGAGGCAAGCAGAGAGAGAAAAGGAATCAGACTCCCTGCTGATGCTGAGCAGAGCGCTGGATGCGGGAGCTGGAATCCAGGACCGGGACCATGGCCTGAGCCAAGGCAGAGGCTTAACCCACTGAGCCACCCAGGCACCCCCTAAAAATACTTTTAAATACATTGCTAAATTTAAAAAAGAAGGGAAGTATGAAATTATCACAGGCACATAAACCCACACATACATACATGCATACATACATACATACGCTGGTACTGAAACTAAAGTGGTAAATGACTCAGAAGCCTGGAATTCTTTGGCAGTATGTCAAGCCAAAAAATCCAGAGTTTTGTTAGTTTACATTGTGGCTGCCTGAAGTGCTAAACAGGAAGTGGGGCAAACAATAGGCTAATCAAAATGCTAGGAAGGGAAGAAGGAGGGAAGAAGGGAGGGAGGGAGGGAGGAAAATTGTGCAATGAGATGTCAAGAAAGGACTTTGAAAAGTTCTAACATATTCCTGGGAATCTAGAGTTTTGTTGGTTACCCATGTAATAGGATTGGAATTTGACAAAATGGTGAGCTAAATCTATATGTTTAATTGCAATTAAAAAAAAAACTTAAAAAAAAAAACCTATATTCTAACAGAATGACCAACAAGCAAATCAGTGTCTCTGTTGGCATTGGGTTTAAAAATATTAATAATTTTAATAGTCTCACTAATGTTTTGTAATCAGCTTTATGCTCTTTCTGGGATCTGAATTGATGCTATGCTCACAGTTCAAGAAACCTCAGTGCAATCAATTAAACTGAAGTGGTTCCTGATTGGTAGTGACCCTAGCACCCAACAGAAACTAAAGAAAATCATCTCAATTTAGATGCCTCAGGATTCCCAAAACTAAGGATCATCCAAATATGAGCTCTTAACACCATCCAGCAAACACATGAGGAATCATACCCTCATGAACAGAAATCAACAAAAATTATTAAAAAAAAAAACATGGAAAGACTACAGAAATTAAAGTAAGAAACTTTATGTTCAGGAAATACATTTAAATTATGGCATACACAACTATGAATCATTGAACATTATGTCAAAAACTAATAGATGTTGGGTAACTGAATTTAAGTACAAAAAAATAAATAAAAGTATGTTTGAAGTGAATAATAGAGATAAACACTGCCTGGAACAGAACAAAAGGCCATTGGCTTGCTTTGGAACTTCGATTTTTTGAAGGGGATGATTCTAGAGCTTGGACTTGAAGGACAGTAAATAAAAAGGCAGGAAGAAAAATGTGGTGAGGAAATTCCAGACAGAAAAATCATAAAAAAACAATTACACAGAAGCCCTGAACAGCATGGGGAATTTGGGGGAAACTAAACAGTATCTATTACTCCCATAAATAACATGCAGAGCAGGGAGTAGCAGAAGTTGCAAATATAGCCCTGTACAACATATTAAGTAGTACAGACTTTATATGCTAGCAAATTGGACAATCTGGAAGAACTGGATAAATTCCTAGACACATACAATCTTCCAAAACTGAATCAGGGAGTGATTGGTCTGTTCAGATTTTGTATTTCTAGCAATGAAATTGAATCAGTAATCCGAAAATTTCCAAACAGAAGTCCTGGACCAAATGAATTCATAGGTGAATTCTACTAAACATTTTTCAAAGAGTTAATACCTATCCTCTTCAATATATTTTTAAAAAAATAGAGGAAGAAAAATCTCCAAATATAGTCTACAAGGCCAGAATTACCCTCATAGCAAAACCAGACAAAGACACTACAAAAAAAGAAAACTGCCAACCAATACCTCTGATCAACAGAGATACAAAAATTCTCACAAAATATTAGCAAACTGCATTCAGCAATACATTAAAAAGATCTTTCACCACCATCAAGTGGGATTTATTCTGGAAACAACAAGGATGGTTGAATATTCACAGATCAATATGATACACATCAAAAAAGGGTAAAAAATCATGTCATCTCAGTAGGATTTTGTCAAATGCTTTCTCTGTACCAACTTCTGTCCATGATAAAAACTCGACAAAGTGTTTTTATTTTATTTTTATTTTTTAATTTTTTAAAGATTTTATTTATTTGTCAGAGAGAGAGGGGGAGCAAGAGCGAGCACAGGCAGACAGAATGGCAGGCAGAAACAGAGGGAGAAGCAGGCTCCCTGCCGAGCAAGGAGCCCGATGTGGGACTCGATCCCAGGACGCTGGGATTATGACCTGAGCCGAAGGCAGCTGCTTAACCAACTGAGCTACCCAGGCGTCCCGACAAAGTGTTTTTAGAGGAAGCACACATCAGTATTATAAAAGCCACATACAAAAACGCACAACTAACATGATACTCAATGGCAAGTTTTCCCTCTAAGATCAGCAACAAGAAATGGATGTCCATTCTTACCCCTTTCATTCCACATAGTACTGAAGTCCTAGCCACAGCAATCAGACAAGAAATACAAGCCATAATTTTTTTGCAAATGACATAATACCATACATAGAAAATCCTAGACCTCACCAAAAAACTATTTGAATAAATGAATTTAGTAAAGTATCAGGATACAAAAGAAATGTACAGAAATCAGTTGTGCTCCTATATACTAGTAATGATGTACCAGAAAAAATGAACAATTCCATTTAGAATTGTACCAAAAAGAATAAAATAGCTAGGAATAAACTTAAGCAAGGGGATGGAAGACCTGTACTCTGAAAACTATGAAACACTGATAAAAAACACTGAAGATGACACAAATGGAAAGATATTCCATGCTCATTGATTAAAAAAAAAACTCACAAGATTAAATTCTCCAAATATTTTTTTAGAGTAATCTCTACACCAATGTAGGGTTCAAACTCACAATGCCAGGATCAAGAGTCACATGCTCTATAAGCTGAGCCAGCCAGAGACCCCAGAAAAATTTAATCTAGTTATAATGTCCACACTACCCAAAGCACTCTACAGATTCAACGCAATCCCTCTTAAAATGCCACCTGCATTTTTCACAGATCTAGAACAAAGAATCTTAAAATTTGTATAGAACCCAAAAGACTGAATACCAAAGGAATTTTGAGAAAGAAGAACAAAGCTGGAGTTATCACAATCCCAGATTTGGGGATATATTATAAAGCTGTAATAATTAAAACATTATGGTACTGGCACAAAAATAGACACATAGATCAATGAAACAGAATAGGGAACCCAGAAATAAACCCACCCTTATAGGGTCAACTAATCTAGGGACAAAGGAAGCAAAAATATACAATGGGGAAGAGATAGTCTCTTCTATCTTTGGTGTTAAGTCTCTTTCTATCTCTAGTGTTAAGAAAACTGGACACACACATGCAAAAGAATGAAACTGCACCACCTTATTATTCCCATATATAAAATAAACTCAAAGTGGACTAAAGACCCAAACGTGAGACCTGAAACCATAAAACTAGAGGAGAGGAAGTGGTGATGCAACACGGGGGCTTAAGTGGGTAGGAGAAGAATAAATGAAACAAGATGGGATTGGGAGGGAGACAAACCATAAGTGACTCTTAATCTCACAAAACAAACTGAGGGTTGCTGGGGGGAGGGGGTTTGGGAGAAGGGGGTGGGATTATGGACATTGGGGAGGGTATGTGCTTTGGTGAGTGCTGTGAAGTGTGTAAACCTGGTGATTCACAGACCTGTACCCCTGGGGATAAAAATATATGTTTATAAAAAATAAAAAATTAATAAAATAAAAAAAGAGAAATAGAATAAATAGAATTAAAAAAATAACTAGAGGAGAGCACAGGCAGCAATTTCTTTGACATCAGTTATAACAATATTTTTCTCAGGCTAGGGAAACAACAGCAAAACTAAACTATTGGGACCACACCAAAATAAAAAGCACAGCAAAAAAAAAAAAAAATCAACAAATTGAAAATTGAAAAGGCAACATCCTGAATTGGAGAAGATACTTGTGAATGATATATTTTATAGGAGTTAATAACAAAAATGCATATAAAACTTGTACAACTCAACACCAAAAAAAAATCCAATTTTAAAAATGGGCAGAAGACTTGAATAAACATTTTCCCAATAAGACATATATACACATGGCCAACAGACATATGAAAACATGTTCAACATCACTCATCATCAAGGAAATGAAAATCAAAACCACAATCAGATATCACGTTACACTTGTCAAAATGACTAAAATCAAAAACACAAGAAACCAACGTTGGTGAAGATGTGGAGAAAAAGGATCTCTAATGCACATTTGGTGGAAATGGAAATCAGTGCATCCACTCTGGAAAACTGTATAGGGGTTCCTCAAAAAACAGAAAATGCAAATATCATATGATCCAGTAATTCCACTACTGGATATTTACCCAATGGGGAAAAAAACCCACAAATTCAAAAAGATACTGCACCTCTGTGTTTACTGCAACATTATTAACATTATTTATCACAGCCAAAATATGGAAGCAATCCAGTTGTCTATCAGTAGACAAATGCTTAGCCATAAAAGGATGAAATCTTGTCATCTGCAACAACATGGACCCAGAGAGTATTATGCTAAGTGAAACAAGTCAGACACAAATAGACAAATGCCATATGATTTCACTAATATGTGGAATCTAAGAAACAAAACAAATAAGTAAACAAAAAGCAGAATCAGACCCCAAAATACAGAGCACAAATTGATGTTTACCAGAGGAGAGGGGAGAGGGGGGATGAGAAAATTGACTGAAGGGGAGTGGGAGATACAGGCTTCTAGCTATGGAATGAATAAGTCATGAGGATTAAAGGTACCACATAGGGAATCTAGTCAATGGTAATGTAATAATGTTGTATGGGGACAGATGGTAACTACACTTGGGAGAATAGCATAAGGTATAGACTTATCCAATCACTATATTGTATAACTAAAACTAATGTAACATTGTATGTCAACTATACTTCAATTAAAAAAAGTAGTACATTCTCTGACATAGGCCATAGCAACTTCTTTCTAGATAGGTCTCCTGAGGCAAGGGAAACAAAAGCAAAAATTAATGAACTACATCAAAATAGAAAGCTTCTGCACAAAAAAGGAAACAATCAGCAAAATTAAAGGGCAAACTACAGAATGGGAGAAGATATATACAAAGGACATATGTGATAAAAGATTAGTATCCAAAAGATATAAAGAACTGATTCAACTCAACACCCCCCAAAATGAATAATACAATTAAAAAGTAGGCAGGGGCCCCTGAGTGGCTCCATCATTAAGCATCTGCCTTTGGCTCAGGTCATGATTCCAGGATCCTGGGATCAAACCCCACCTTAGGCTCCCTGCTCTGCAGGAAGCCTTCTTCTCCCTCTTCCACTCCCCCTGCTTGTGTTTCCTCTCTCACTGTGTCTCTTTCCAAAGACAACCTACAGATAGCCAACAGATGCATGAAAAGATGCTCAACATCAGTTATCAGGAAAATACAAATCAAGGCTACAATATCACCTCATACCTATCACAATGGCTAAAATCAACAACACAAGAAGCAACAGGTGTTGGCAAGGATATGGAAAAAGGGCAAACCTCTTACATTGTTGGTGGGAATGCAAACTGGTACAACTACTCTGGAAAACAGTATACAGTTTCCTCAAAAAATTAAAAATAGAACTACCATATCATCCAGCAACTGCACTACTAAATATTTACTCAAGGAATAGAACAATACCAATTCAAAAAGATACATGCACCTTCCTGTTTATAGGTTTATAAGCAGCATTATCTACTATAGCCAAATTGTGGAAACAGCTGAAGTGTTCATCATTGAGGTATGGATGAAGATGTGATTTTATATATATCTGTATGTATTATAGACACATAAATATGTATAGCTATATGTGTGTGTGTGTGTGTGTGTGTGTGTATTTACATATATGGAGAGAGAGAGAGAGATGTCCATAATGGAATATTACTTGGCCATAAAAAGTAAGGCATTTGCAATGACATGGATGGAGCTACAGAGTATTATGATAAGTGAAATAAGTCAGTCAAAGAAAGACAAATGCCACAGGATTTCACTTATATCTGGAATTTAAGAAACAAGGCAAATGAACAAAAGGGAAAAGGAGACAAAGGGAAGCAAAGAGAACAAATATGGCTACCAGAGGGAAAGTGGGGGGATGGGTGAAATAGGCAATTAAGGAGTGCACTTGTTGTGATGAGGACTGGGTATTGTACGGAAGTATTGAATTACTATATTGTACACCTGGAACTAATATCGCATGGTATGTTAACTAATGACTGAATTAAAAACTTAGAAGAGTATAGACTTTAGTAAGCAATACAAATCAGCTGAAGGATTTTAAGCAGGGGCATCTCATGATCATTTTGTTTTAGGTGGGCTGTCTAGCAATAGTGAGGGAAAGAATTTAAGAGGGACAACTGAAGGATTAGAGAGCCAACAGTAGGCTACTACACAGCTTAGGTAAGAGACACTACGGGGCGCCTGGGTGGCTCAGTGGGTTAAAGCCTCTGCCTTCAGCTTATGTCATGATCCCAGGGTCCTTAGATGGAGCCCTTCATTGGGTTCTCTGCTCAGCAGGGAGCCTGCTTCCCTCCCCCCACCGCCAGCCCACCCCACCCCACCCCACCGCCCTGCCTGCCTCTCTGCCTACTTGTAATCTCTGTCTGTCAAATAAATAAATAAACTGGGTATAAATAAATAAATAAATAAATAAATAAACCTGGGTAGTAAGAATTGAGAGGAGACACAGACTTGAGAAACAGACCAAAATGTGTAAAACCTGTGAACGTGGAACTTGCTACGTGGAAGATGGAGAGGGAAATGGCTCCCTTGTTTCTTTCCTATGTGGTCCTTCTTGCTATTGGAAATAAGGAGGAAGAATAGGTTGGTGGCAATGAAAGATAACGGGTTCCATTTTAAAGATTTTAGGTTTAGGGTCCTTATGGAAAACCAAATCTAGGAATGTTTAACAAGCAATTAAGGCGTGAGGCTCAGAGCAGTCAGCCCTGACAATTAACCGCCCGAGTGGAGTGGATAACTTGCCTAAGGAGATTGTAGGAGGGTGGGAAAAAGCAGTAGCCTTGGGTGGCACCTCGGGTTTTCCTGAAATTCAGGAAAAGCTTGATGCTTTTTGAAATAATACAGTTTTTAAGCAGAAACAACTATGCAGAAAAATGTAAAGCAATTCCCATAATATCAAAATATTGAAAAGTATATTAATGTCAAAGAAAAATAGAATGATTAATAGGTTATATCCCTCTCAGAGACTATCAGTTCTTTTAAGTAATGTGTAAGAGGAGTTTACATAAACATAACATTTATGATTAAATGTTAAGGTTTTTATTTTAACCTTTACTTTAAATGGTATGTATTGTATAAATAATGTAACAATATGTATAGGAAAACTGGAAAGACACAAATATATTGAAGTAATTTTACAAAAAAGTAATTTTTTCAAATTTTTCAAAGTTCTCCTTATAATATGTGTATAATGGGAAAAAACTGTTAAAAACACATTTTTCCTCAATGAAGTAACACCTCACACAGCAGGATGGCTATAAAAAAGACAAACAGAGGATATCAAATGTTGACAAGGATAGGAGAAACTGGAACCCTCATGCATTCTTAGTGGAGATGTAAAATGGTGTAGCCACTTTGGAAAACAGTTTGGCAGTTCCAACAAAGGTGAAACAGGGAACTACCACATGACCCAGCAATTTCTAGGTATATACCTAAAAAAGTTAAAAGACCACACAGACTTGTATATGAATGTTGATAGCAAAATCATAATAGCCAAAAAGTAGAAACAACCCAAATGTTGGTCAACTGATGAATGATTATTTAAAATGTGGGATATCCATACATGGTCAAATTATTCAGCAACAATTGGGTGCCTGGGTGGCTCAATGGATTAAAGCCTCTGCCTTCGGCTCAGGTCATGATCCCAGGGTCCTCGGATCAAGCCCCCCATGGGACTCTCTGCTGGCTGGGGAGCCTGTTTTCCTTCCTCTCTCTCTGCCTGCCTCTCTGCCTATTTGTGATCTCTCTCTCTGTCAAATAAATAAAATCTTTTTAAAAAATTATTCAGCAATAAAAGAGAATGAACGGCTAACATGTGCTACAAGTTGGATGAACTTTGAAGACAACACACTACTGAAGGAAACCAGGTATAAAAGACCACAGGTTATAGGACCCCATTTATATGAAATGCCCAGAATAGGCATCCCTTAGAGATGGAAAGTAGATTAGAGGTTGCCCAGGTCTCCGGTGGAGGGTGGGGAGAAGAAAAAGGGGTATGAGGTTTCTTTTTGGAGTCAAGAAATCCTAAAATTAGATTGTGATGATAACCGTGCAACTCTGTAAATACACTAAAATCCATTGAACTGCATACTTTAAAAGGGGGAGTCATAAGGTATAGGAGCTATCTCAGTACAAGCTTTTTATTTTATTTTTTGAGTTTTATTTAAATTCAGTTTACTACAGTCTATTAGTTTCAGGCATGGAGTTTAGTGACTCAACATCCACACAGAACACTCTGCTCATTCCATCAAGTGCCTTCCTTCAAGCCCATCGCTCAGTGACCCCATCCCCTCAGCCACGTCCCGTCCAGCAACCGTCACTTAATTTCGTAGCGTTAAGAGTCTCACATGGCTGGTCAATAAAAACTTTTTAAAAATCCCTCATTTCCATCCACCTCAGGCGAGGCAAACACGGACACACATCCTCCACCACACCTCGTCTGATGCACGGTAGGTCCGCCGGTAAGTGTAGAATCTCCCAAATGAAAGATGAAGGCAGGGGCCTCCGCAGGCACCAGGGAGATGCAGCTTGGGAGATCAGCGTACCACACCTGCTTGATCACAGTAACAGACGGATGAAATCTGGGCCTTAGAGTCCCGGCTCACCCAAGCCCCAACAACCAGTACCCCGTGGGGGGAGGGGGGGTCAACACAGCGGTCAATATTATTCCTACCTTATTTCACTGTGTTCCTGGCGTTCCAGCGCCTAGGGCATCCACACCCGGGGGGGCCGTCCCTGGAGAGGCTTCAGAGCACCATCTGAGGCCCAGAATTGCAAGAGCTCGTTAAAGTCCCCAGAGGGTGCAGGCTGAAAGGATCCTCAGGCATCCGGAAAGCCTGCCTCACCCTCCTCTGGAAGGTTCAGTGCGCAACTCTGGTCTCGCGGAAGCAAAGGTGGTAGAATTCGGCACCCTCAGGTCAAGTCTCTGAACACCCCCACCACGAAGCTGGAGGTGGGCCCGCGTGAGACAGGGCTCCTGACGCTGGCCCCGCCCCAAAGCGTGTTGGGCGAGGCCTCCTTGCAGAGAGCGCTCAGGTGGCTTATTAACTCTCCCAAATAATCGGTAAGGGCCAGTCACGTGTGCAGCTCCAGAGGCTGGGGCAGGGCCATGAGTACGCAAGATAGGGAACCAAGCCGAAAGTCACAACGCAGTGTGACAGCGAAAGGAAGGGACAAGGGCTGTCTCCCAGAGGGACAACTCTTTCACAATAAATGGAAGGAAAGGGGAAAGTAGGGGTGGAACGTGAAGTTCACCGAAGGTTTGTGGATGGAAAGCTCCCATCCTTTGGCTTATGGTTCTTCTGTGTAACGGGGGCTCCAGACCATCTACTAGGGGAATGAAAACTGAGGGAAAGTGCAGAATATTTGGCAATGGCCTTGAGTAGGAAGGTGGGGGGGTTGACTAAGGAGATGATGTGAGCTCCAGAGGCGGGAAGCTTTGTGGTGGGTTCACCCGGGCTAAGTACAGCGCCCTGCTTTGCCTGCCTTCTCTCACTTTTCCCCTCCCCAACTGGTGTTTTGATCCTTGTTCCAGGGCCCATTCTTTTTTTATTATTATTTTTAAAGATTCTATTTATTTATTTATTTGAAAGACAGCGATCACAAGTAGGCAGAGAAGTGGGCACAGAGAAAGGGGGAAGCAGGCTCCCTGCTGAGCAGAAAGCCCGCTGTGGGGCTGGATCCCAGGACCCTGAGACAAGGACCTGAGCCAAGGCAGAGGCTTAACCAGCTGAGCCACCCAAGTGCCCCAGGGCCCATTCTTTTTCATTTTGGCCACTGGGGAGGGATGATTAGAGGGCAAATGTGTCTTAAAGCCTCCAAAAGAGAGAAGGTAATAATGAAAAAAGGATGAGAAACATTGGTTTAGATATATGACTTATCTCAAATTTACTTTTGTGTATAGTGTAAGGTATGTTTCCGATTTCATTTTTTTCCTTTTGCATATGTTTATTTTATTTTTCTTTTTGTTTTTTTGTTTTTTGTTTTGTTTTGTTTTGTTTATCCACTTTTAGCAGCACCATTTGTTGAAAGGACCTTTTTCCCCATTGAATTACCTTAGTACCATTGTCAAAAATAATCTACTATATATGGGTCTCTTTCTGAACTCTATTCTGTACCATTGCCATTTTTTTCTGTTTTTATGCCTAAACCACAGTGTCTTGATTATCTCTAGAGGAGGTCTTAAATAGTATAATCCTCTAGCTCTTTTCTTTTCTGAGACTGACTTGGCTATTCTTAGTGCTTTGCAGTTCCATACTAATGCTAGAACCAGCTGGTTGTTTTCTACAGAAAGGACCCCTTGTATTTTTATTGGGACTGTGGTCAATCCAGAGATCAACTGGAGACCAATGAACTTGAACCTTACACTCCATCAACATGACATAACTCTCTACTTCTATAGGTTTGTGTCTTTTGTAGATGGGTTTATGTATTTGATGATTTGCAAGTCATAATTTTTATTTCATTTCTCAATACTTTTTTTTTTTAAGTAATCTCTACACTCACCATGGGGCTTGAACCCACAACCTCAAGATCAAGAGTCACATGCTTCATCGACTGAATAAGCCAAGCATCCCTCAATAGATTCTCGCTAGCATATAGAAACACAGCTGTTTTTCTTTTATAATTTAATGAGTCAGGCAATTATCCATCTAACTGCAAACATTAGATTCATGACAATAATAATATTATTTGTGTTACTATTAATATAAAACAAATCCAAAATACTAATGAATAGCAATATTCACATTGGATTTGAGACATTCATTCTTTATATAAAATATTTCTGGGGGAACAAT
This sequence comes from Mustela nivalis, assembly GCF_964662115.1. Taxonomy (NCBI): domain Eukaryota; kingdom Metazoa; phylum Chordata; class Mammalia; order Carnivora; family Mustelidae; genus Mustela; species Mustela nivalis. The sequence continues at coordinate 41,958 of NW_028134394.1, read as the reverse complement.
TGCCAATTCATACCAAAGTGATAAGGATATAGGAAATACTATAGAACATTGGGTTTCTATAAAATACAGCAAAGTATTCTATAATACAGCAAAGTATTAAAATACTTTGAAAAAGTATTTTAAAAAATACTTTTACAAATAAAAAAAGTATTTTAAAAACTTTTTTACAGTATTTTTACAGTATTTAAAAATACTGTAAAAAGTATTTTTAAAAATACTTTTATAAATAAAAGTAAAAATACAGCAAAGTTTTTCTATAAAATACAGCAAGAAAATACAGTATTTTCTATAAAATACAGCAAAGATGATTTTAAACTTTAAGTTTTTTGAATCCCCAAATGAAAATATTGTAATTCATTTATTTATTTTTTTATGCTACCAGACTTTCTATACTCTGTCATATTCAATGTTCTTTTATCAACATAATATACCTTATTATATTTATGCATATGATCTATCCATTTCAATGTTTAAGTCCTAATATTGCTTAAAATTAAACATTTAAAACATGAATATTTTTATTGGAGCACATCATATGATAAAATGATAATATGATGTTATTAAATATTGCCTTTATGAAAAACCAATAAGTATCACACTTAAATAAGAGTACAGAAGTAGAATGAGTGTATATAGGGTTTCCACGGCAACTGCACTCATTCTTTATCTTATTTTTTCTTTCTTCCTTCTCCTTTTTTTTAAAAGATTATTTATTTATTTATTTGAGAGAGAGACAGTGAGAAGGAGCATGAGTGAGGAGAAGGTCAGAGAGAGAAGCAGACTCCCCGTGGAGCTGGGAGCCTGATGCAGGACTTGATCCCATTCCTGGGATCATGACCTGAGCTGAAGGCAGTCGTCCAACCAACTGAGCCACTCAGGCGTCCCTCCTTCTCCCTTTTTAATGCATATTTTATATACTGGTGCTTTATTTCTGTAGGAGAGTCTCAAAAGTAGGATTTCTAGATCAATGAATATATTCATCTAAGTTAGGATTATATTCATCTAAGTTAGGAAGTATAGCAACAAAATAAACATCCATAAACCCAAGACTTCACATAGAATGAAAGCACTTCTCATCCCGGGGAAACTACTAGAGGTTCCTTCCTGATCCATCCATCCTGCGTTTCCACAGAGGTGACTACCCATCTCACCATTATATTCATAAACCCCTTGCTTTTCTTCACAGTCTAGATAGATAGGTGACAGAGATTTACCTACACAATATATTATTTTGTTATGTTCCTTTTAGCTTTACAGGAATGGATACCATTACAAAATAATATTTATCTTGAAGCATATCTTGATTACTAAAAAACACACAATAAATGTTAGTTAAATTAGGGGCACCAAGGTGGCTTGGTCAGTTTAGCATCTGCCTTTGGCTCAGGTCATGATCCTGGGGTCAGGGATCAAGCCCTGTGTCCAGCTCTCTGCTCAGCAGGGAACCTGCTTCTCTTCCTCTGCCTGCCATTCCTCCTGCTTGTGTGCTCTCTCTCTCTCTCTCTCTCTGTCAAATAAAAAAATAAATCTTTAAAAGTGTATTAGTTAAATTAACTCATGCCAGCATTGTTTGCATAATTTACAAAAATGTTATTTTGTGAAATATCTAAATAACATTCCATGTTAATAAATATCAATGGCTCTTTGAGATAAAAATGGTGGAAGACAAGTTAATTGTAAATGTTATCCTTATATCTACATTATTTTGCAGTGGCATTGACCCTGTTCTGATATTTATAAATAGGTCATTTGGGCAAGAAGGACTTGCTGAACTCTGGAAAGTACAAAGAAGTCACAATGGGAGGTTTTTGAACCCAGAGAATGAAGGATAATTTTCCATAAATGATTTTTCACAATTGTGGTTCTTATATTCTTAGACATTTTAATTGCTGTACTACCAATTGGCTTCACTAGATGGAGACATGAAGCATCATAATTACAAATGTGCAGGTTGGTGCAGCCTCTTTGGAGAACAGTGTGGAGATTCCTCAAGAAATTAAAAATAGAACATCCCTATGACCCTGCAATTGCACTCCTGGGTATTTACCCCAAATGTGTAAAAAAGAAAAAATAATCCTTGGTATCAAGAAACTATTTGCAGAAGAGAAATTATCACTTATAAGATGTTACCTTAAAGATATTGATCTTCCATATAATGAATTATCAGCCTCAGGGAGAAACATTTGCTGGGATTTGAAAATTAATTATTATTAACTAATAAACATTAATCAGTGAACTGAGTAGACTCAGTTTATTTATTCACCCATTCATTTGCTCATCTTTTTCATTTGTTGACCAAGCATTTACCAAGAATCTAGTGTGCCCAATACTACTAGGTATTGAGATTATCCAAAGAAAGAAGACATAAGCCCAGTCCTTGTGGAGCTCACAACCTCAGTCAAGTAGGGCAGATAAGTATATAAACTACCAATTAGAATGCATCTGGGGCCAAACTATTGAATGGGTTACCACAAGCTTCAGTGGTGGCATCAAGAAACAAATTTCTCATATTGTGTCAGAAGAGATGCCTGGGATATGTTTAAAGTGATGAATAATTCAGAGACAATAAAAGATGAAGAAGATTAAAGTAATAGTCCAGACAACACTTCGCAAAGGCCTGCATCAAGTGGGTGCCTGTGGGGATAGAGAGGAGGAGAAAAGATACGTAAGATGTGGAGAAGGCAGAAGAGGTTGGACCTCACAGCTATATGATTGCAAGGATCTTGCAGGGTGGGGAGAAGAAGCTTCCTAGATAGTTTAAGACAAGTGTTGGGGAGGTCAGGATAAAAATTTAGGATGACTGTGAGAAACAGAAAATAATTTTAATAAAGCACCTTTACTTATATCTTAAATTGTAAACTGCCTCCCCACCCTTTCCCTCTCCTTGAGATCTCACTGCATTCTGTTTGCTCTGGCATGTGAACCTAGTCTTCCTGCCAAGTGAGTCATTCTCAGTTAGATTTGTACTGACATGTATTAAATTTCCTGTAAAAGTAAGAAAGCAGTATGTCACATCTCTCTCTCTCACACACACACACGCACATATCACATGCACACACCATACACATTCAAGCACACACACAGATGAATACAAAGAAAACATATTCTGTCATTTGTAGACAATTAAAGAAACAAAATATATGAAGTGAATATTCATATAGCAGAAAAACAATTACACTCATAACAAACCCCAAGAAACTATGATTGTTATTACCATTAAGTGTCCTTCAATCCTGGGATAGAATGTAAGTCTTACTGCAGATATTTTTCTTTTAAAGATTTTATTTATTTATTTGACAGAGAGCGATCACAAGTAGGCAGAGAGGCAGGCAGAGAGAGAGGAGGAAGCAGGCTCCCCGCTGAGCAGAGAGCCCGATGCGGGACTCCATCCCAGGACCCCGAGATCATGACCTGAGCCGAAGGCAGCGGCTTAACCCACTGAGCCACCCAGGCGCCCCTTACTGCAGATATTTAAATCACAAGACATACTCACCTATTTGGAATCATTTCCTAAGTTATTTTCTCGGTTCTTTTTTTTTTTTTTTTTAAAGCAGTCTCCATGCCCAGCATGAATCCCAATGTAGGGCTTGAACTCATGACTCTGAGATCAAAACTCGAGCTGAGACCAAGAGTTGGATGTATAACGGACTGAGTCACCCAGTCGCCCCTCAGTTCTATTATTTCATGCAAAAGATTAGAAATCTGGAATTTTATAGTTTTTGTTTTCAGTCTTTTAATTTCCACTGTAAATTTAGCTCTTGTTTCATTTAACATCCATACGTTTCATCGTATCCATTCCTAACACAGAGTATAATCATACGCACCCAGTGAGCATGTGACTCTGAGAAGCCAACTTGCCATGACCCCATAAATCAGCTGACAACTGCCGGAGGCACCTTGAGAGGGAGAAGAAGGGAAGAGGGCCAAAGTCCCGAAGAGCTCTTAACCTAAGGGCACAGTAGATCAAAGGCCAGAGAAAAAAAGAAACCTCAAAGATTCTGACTCGCTAATAAAATGTTTGTGATTTTTAATTTTCATGGTGGTAAACAGAAAGAATATACACGTGTATAGTGATTTCCATCAGGGTTTCTCCGAGCTTCCCTATCCATACGTTCATCTATAGCCACATCGCCTCTGTCTATAGCTATAGCCTTAAATACACTCAAATTCACTCCTGTATTTTCTCGTCTTCCTGCCACCTCATCCCAGCAGTGTGAGTAAAGTAAACAAAGAAGGACTGGGAGGCACCACAGCCAATGCAGGATGACTAGAACCAGCTCGGTAGGGACAAACTTCATCTACTTTACAGTATATTTCTGGGAACATTTATAAAGGGTTCAAGTCATGTTGTTTAAGATGTAACATAAGAGGGGCACCTGGGTGGCTCAGTTGGTTAAGCAGCTGCCTTCGGCTCAGGTCGTGATCCCAGCATCCTAGGATCGAGTCCCACATCAGGCTCCTTGCTGGGCAGGGAGCCTGCTTCTCCCTCTGTCTCTGCCTACCACTCTGTCTGCCTGTGCTCACTCTCTCTCCCTCTCTCTCTCTGACAAATAAAAATAAAATCTTAAAAAAAAAAAAGATGTAACATAAGAGGTTTATATCAAAAGGTCTTGGTTCGTAAGTGTCCTTGGAGGAGTGGCTTATTCTAGGACTAGGGTAGTAAAAATCTAATTAAGCCTGGAAAACTTTGTGTCCAATATAAGGAAAGACTGAACACAACAACCCCATGATGATAAGGCATCATGAAGTCAACCATGAATACAGGAGTCAACCTAAAGGAGTTTCCAATGGCCAAAGGTGGAAATTTTGGGCAACAAAATAATGACATTATTGGGTTATAACCTACAAAATAAAATACCCACAAGTCCATACATGTCAATATAAATACATTACAAAATCACTGTAAGGTGAACATCACAATAATATTTGTTACAAGGTGAGATCTATCCACTGATAGACTCTAAAATCTGTGAGTCAAAGTTTGAGGAAAAGCGAGATTTCAGCATAGTCTCAATGTATCTCCCTAAGGTTATTTATCATTTATAAAGGGAAAAATAATAAGTTGACAGCAGAGAAAACTGACAGTGGAGACACCATCTCAATCAAGTGACAAAGGTTAACATCTCCAGTAAAAAAGAATAACGACATTGTGTGCCTTCTGGAAAGATGCACTGAAAAGGACACCACTTCACCTCTGTGGTATTGTCACCAAAAACATATAAACTCAGTCTAATTGTGGGAAAACATCAGACAAAACCCAGTTGAGGGGCATTCTACAAAATACTTGACCAGTATTCTCTAAAAGGATCAAGGTCATGGAAGACAAAGTCTGAGAAACTCTCCCAGATGGGAAGAAAGTAAAGAGCCATAATAACCAAATGCAGTGTGACACTCAGGACTTGATTCCAAAGTGACAGAGAAAAAGACACTAGCAGAAGACATACAGATGGCTAACTGACACATGAAAAGATGCTCAACGTCTCTCAGCATCAGGAAAATACAAATCAAAACCACGATGATATATCACCTCACACTGGTTACAGTTGCTAAAATTAACAACTCAGGAAACAACAGATGTTGGCAAGGATGCAGAGAAAGAGGAACCCTCTTCCACTGGTGGTGGGAATGCAACCTGGTGCAGCCACTCTGGAAAACAGTATGGAGATTACCCAAGATGTTGAAAATATAACCATCCTAAGAACAAGCAATTGCACTATTACATTTTTTCCAAAGAATACAAACAAAGTGATCTGAAGGGGCACATGCACGCCAATGTTTATAGCAGCTATGACCACAATAGCCAAACTATGGAAAAAGCCTAGATGTCTATCAACAGATGAATGGATAAGGAAGATGTGATATATATATATATATATATATATATATATATATATATATATATATATATATTGATTTTTAGCCACCATAAAGAATGAAATCTTGCCATTTGCAATAACATGGATGGAACTAGAGGTATTATGCTAAGCGAAAAAAGTCAGAGAGAGACAAATATCATATGATTTCACTCTTATGTGGCATATAAGAAACAAAACAGATGGATATAAGGAAAGGAAGGGAAAAATACAATAAGGTAAAAGCAGAGAGCAAAGCAAACCATAAGAGACTCTTAACTCTAAAAAACAAACTGAGGGTTGTTGGAAGAGAAGTGGGTGGGGGGTGGGGTAATTGATGATGGGCATTAAGGAGTTCACTTGATGGAATGAGCACTGGGTGGTCTGTGCAACTGATGAGCCACTAAATTCTACCCCTGAAACTAATATTACATTATATTTTAACTAAATAGAATTTGAATAAAATATTTTTTTAAAAAAGACACTAGTGAGAAAACAGATGAAATCCAAATAAGGTTTGTAGTTTAATTAATCGTACTATAACAATACTAATTTTCTGGTTTCAATAATTGAACTACGGTTGTATAATTGTTAACATTAAGGGAAGCTGGAGGAAGGGTATACTTGAACTTTATGTACTATTTTTAAAACTTTTCTATAAATCTGAAGTTATTTAAAATTGGAAGTTTTATTTTTTAGAAGCTTAGTCCAAAGTCCCCTCTAACCTGTGTTACTTCTATGACTTTCCTGGGCCTCATTTTCCTTACTAAATAGGAAATAAAGATGGATAATCCCTAAGCCCATTCTAAAGAACTATAGAGTTGCTTTCTTATGCTTCTTACGCACAAGGTTGCCTTCCTTTCCTTCTGCAGACCAAGTGACCGTTGACCAGCAGTTGTTGAAAGGAAGAATCTTGAAAACAATCATGAAATGGTAATTGCAGCTCATCTATCTCTGTGTTCAAGTTTCTAGTTTAAGAGAGAATAACACAACACCTGAGAATTGTTCTTAGCTTGTTGGACCCAGAAACTGCTTTAATAGATATGCCAAGAGGAAACTTACTGGCCTGAAAGAATTGCTAAGAAGGATTTCAGTCTAGAAGAAAACACAAACTATAAAACATAAAGAGGTTTTTTATTCTGTTTTGTTTTGATTTTCGGTTAAAGGGTAGCAGAACTATGAGCAGCCATTTTTTCCCCAAGTTTCCTTAATGTCACCATTATCTTTTGAGAATTAAAAATACATCTGGAAAAAAAAATGCCTGTACTCGTAATGGATAAGCCTATTGTTGAAACTCACCACCTCTCTAATCCTAGCATCTAGGGAGAATGTCCCAGGAATGCTTTGGCAGTTAAAAAATAAATCAGCTTGGCAGAGTTCATTTCCCTTGACACCCTCCCACACACCCACAGACACATTTCTCTTGACCACTACGGACATTCCATGCTCTCTTTTTCCAACAGTATCCGCCTCCCCGTTCTCATTCTCCTGTGGGCCCTGCAACCCTGCAGATACAGGGCATCTAATTCAAGCAAGAGTCTGAGCTCAGGGATACAATGCCTCAGATTAGAAGAGACCCGCTTTTCATGATGATTTCCAAGTTCAGCTAGGTTTTCTTCAGTTGCTAACAGAAATTTTCAACCTCTGTATTTACCCACCTTTTTCTTTCATTTCGAAGTTCCACTCATCAAGGTTCTACTTCAATGCAACAAACAAGTGTTTTTGTTTGTTTATTCCTTTTAAAGATTTTAATTTTAAGTAATCTCTACACCTGATGTGGGTCTCAAACGTACCCAACTCTCAAACCCGAGACCAAGAGTGGTATGTGACACTGACTGAGCCAGCCAGGTGCTCCAAACAAGTGGGGTTTTTTTTTGTTTTGTTTTTGTTTGTTTTGTTTTGTTTTAATACTTTGCCCCATGTGGTACATTTTCTAAGTGTTAAAAGAAGTTGAGTTTGTGTTTTAAAGTTTCTTTAAAAATTTTCCCATCAAATCTCTGTGGAATAGAAATCATGCAGAAAACTCACCAGAAGCCCATTTAGAATGATTCACTTTCAGAAAAACTAGCAAGACCTTTCCATGGGCCTTACCTATGGAGCTCTCACAACCATTTGCCCCAAGGAAAGCACATGCTTTCAGAATTACTCAGCATTGCTACAGCACTAATGAAATTACATGTTGGTAGTAATGGTGTTAAGTCAGTACTTGTTGGGATTACATGACCCCTTTTCAGTTGCCTAGAGCTCCACTCACTCCAGTAATAGTAGCCCTCCACTCAAAGGTGGCTCCTTTGTCACAGTCCTGGTTCTATGGTGGGGGGTTGGGGGTGAGGGACTTTAAACCCTGACTAGATTAATACACGTATCTGAAGGATTTATCCCTCCGAGCCCCAAAATAAAAACATTATTTAAACTGTTATCTATAGAATGTTTATATATTTAGGGCACCTGGGAGGCTCAGTCAGTTAAGTGTATGACTTTGGCTCTGGTCAGGATCTCAGGGTCCCGGGATTGAGTCCCAAGTCAGGCTCCAAACTCAGCGGGGAGTCTGATTCTGGTTTTCTCTCTGCCCCTTCCCCTGCTTGTGCTCTCAGATTGTCTCTTTCTAAAAGAAAGAAAGAAAGAAAGAAAAAAATCTTTTAAAATGTTTAAAAATAAAAATATTATATCTTAATGACACCTTAATAATATCCAATTTCTGGGACACCTGGGTGGCTCAGTCAGTTAAGTGTCTGCCTTCAGCTCGTGTCATGACCCTGGGGTCCTGGGATCGAGTCCCACGTCAGAATCCTTGCTCATCAGAGTGCTTCTCCCTAGCCCTCTGTTCCTCTCCCTGCTCTTGCTCTCTCTAATGCACACACTCTCTCTCAAATAAGTAAATAAAACTCTTTTATAAAAATGCGAATAATATCCCATTTCCATTATTACCTTAAATGTTTCTAAAATTTAGTTTGCTTCAATCAGGATCCAAACAAGGGTCACACATTTCATCTGGTGGCTAGATCTCTTCAGTCTCTTTGAGTTGATAGGTTTCCCACCTCTCTATTTTACTCCTTGTTTATTGCAGAAAGCAGGGTATTTATACTACAGAGTTTACAACATTCTAGACCTTGTTGAAAAGCCATGTAGGGGCATTAAATTCAGCATCTCATTTAATAGTCTCAAAAACTCTGAGTGAGCACCATATGGTTCCCATTTTACAGACTGGGAAACTGAGGTTCAGGAAATCTAACTTGTTGAACCAAGAACTCAGATACAGCTCTATCCGACTCCGAAACCCATTATTTCCCATCCTGTGCCCAGCTTCTCTACATTGCCTTTTCCGTATTGTTCCTCAAGCAGTAGTAAGAGCTTCTTAGGAACCCTTAAGTATGTGTAGATGTGGACGTGGCTATGAGGGAGATTTTGGAGTTAAGCTCTGGGAGCCAGAGAGCTACTTCTGCCTTTGTTAGCAACACATTGTAACTGCGGACGCTAGACATTTAGTTTGGGGCAAAAGGGTACAGCCTTATCCACTGCTACTTTTCTGCCACCTTCAAGCAAAAAAGAAAGGAAAAAAAAAGTCAGAGGCCATAGGCTGAAAGTCATAAATGAATTTACTGAAGCCTGGCTGTACTCTGGGAAATCCTGTCCTTTCTACGCTCAAGACCCATACTGGTTTCTGACTGCCAGTAGCAACAAATGTAAATGTTTAACCTCTCATATTAATAAATAAAATCTTTTTTTTTTTTTTAAAGAATGTTCAAATAGCATGGAGGACATGGGGAGAAAGAGAGCAGAAGGGAGTTGGGGGAATTTGGAAGGGGAGGTGAACCATGAGAGACTATGGACTCTGAAAAACAATCTGAGGGTTTTGAAGGGGTGGGGGGTGGGAGGTCGCGGTACCAGGTGGTGGGTATTATAGAGGGCACGGATTGCATGGAGCACTTGGTGTGGTGAAAAAATAATGAATACTGTTATGCTGAAAATAAAAAATAAATTAAAAAAATTTAAAGGTATGAACAACAACAACAAAAAAGAATGTTTCTGTATTTACCCATCTTTGCATTTAAAATCAAGTATATGGCATATAATTTAATACTTCTGGCTGAACCCTATCGTAAAATGTGATGCCCTATGGCTGGGGGAATGTATAATATCGTCTGATTTCATTTCCTAGGTTATACTTTCTTTTTCTCCTTTACTGTCAAGGCAAAAACCTACCCACTGTTACCAACATGCCAGCCTCTGTACTTCTCAGCTACTTCTAATGTGATGTTGGCTGAGGCATGAACTTTCTGGGATCTTAACATGGCATGTAAAATAAGAGTCCATAGAACCAGAAGGAGACATGATCTCTTACTTTATTAACATACATGAGCTTCGAGTATGATTCAGAAGAAGTGAAGGAAGCTAGAAAGAAAATAAAATGACACATTGGACTTGTGAAAAATATCATCTTTGAGCCACCAAGCTACAGAAAAAAAAAAAAAAAGACTATAACATTCTTGGAACTCCTGGGTGGTGCAGTTGGTTAAGCACCTGACTCCGTTTCAGCCCAGGTCATGGTTTCACGATCATGAGATCAAGCCCTGTGTAGGGCTCTGAGCTCAGCACAGAGTCGGCTTTAAGATTCTGTCTCCCTCTTCCTCTCCCTCTGCGCCTCTCCTACTCTCTCTCTCTTTCTCAAATAAATAAATCTTTTTAAAAATAGCATTCTTTCATTGAGGTATATTTCATATATAATAAAATGCTTATATCTTCAGTGTATTGTTTAGCAAGTGCTGACACATGTATATATACCCATGTGATCCCATTCCTCAGAGCAAGATGTAGAGCATTTTTATCACTCCAGAAGCTTCCTTGTGCCTGTTCGAGCCTTTGTCTCTCTTCCTGTCACCACACACACATACACAGAAGCAGCAGTTGTTCTGATTTCTATTGCTATAGATTCCTTTGCCTGCCCTTGAAATTCACATGAATGGAGTCATACAATATATCCTCTTGTCTATCTGCCGTCTTTAGTTCACTATAAAGTTTTGCATGTATTTGTGCTTCATTCATTCAACCACTACTATTCATTGAGTAGTAGTCTGTTGCCCAAATATAGCACAATTTGTTTATCCATTCTTCTGTTGATGGAATTTGGAATTCTAGTTTGGAGCTCTAATAAATGAAGACTTATGAATATTTAAGTATAAGTGTTTTTGAGGACATATGCTTTTATTTATCTTGAATACAAGCCTTATTTAAGCCAAGAGTGGAATTTTTAAAATTGTTCCCCTCTTTCCACTTATTTTTGTAATGACATATATACATATTCATTCTTTACATGTTATTGCTTGTTATAAAAGCTTGGCTTTTTAGTTTTAGAATTAACCTATAGACAAAGCAAGTGAATGTAACTGTAGTTCTAGAAAAAAGAGTGGAGAAATGAGCATGGTAGGTCAAAGAAACACACATGCTCCAAGGAGGAAAATATTTGATGTACTTGAGGATCTGACTGAAAGACATATGGCTGGAGCATAATGTTTGAAGGAAATAGTGGTCAGAGAAGAAGCTAGGGAGGATGGCTGGGGTCAGGTCATGCAGAGTTTAATAGGTTATCTGAAGCATGTTAGATTTTTACCTTAAATGCATCCAACTGATGATTTTAGGAAGCCAAGTAATATGGTCCTTTGTTCTCCATGGAGGAGATGAAAGTATAGAGGGAGGAAAAGACAGAGTTCCAGCACCAAAGTTCAGAGGAGATGGGCACAGCCTTAGGCTATAGATGGAGAAATATAGGCATTTGTGAGACATATTTTGGAAGTAGAATTTGAGCTCATTGCACCCACCAAATTAATTTCCATGTGATAAATGGAGTAAAACTTAAATTTCCAAACACCATTTTTAAGAACTTAAATTTATCTTTTTTTTTTTTTTTGTGCGGGCTGATTTTCTGTGAGTCATTAAAAGGTATTGCCAGGACAGATAAAAGAAATGAGACTATGGAGAAAGGGTAAATAAAAAGCCTTCTCTCCACATTATTAAACTTTTCCCAACTTTCTGATAGTTACGTATTTTTCAAAGTGGGTCAGCTCTTCACTTGCATCAGAAGCACTTGGGGCTGGTTGTTTTAAGTGTCTATTCCTAGGTTCTAACCTAGACCTATTGAATCTCAGTCTCAAGGAGGCTAAGGATGGGGATTTGAATTTTAAACAAATTCCCCAGAACATTATGAAGTATTGCTCTATGCCTCTCCAAAGCAATAACAACCATCATTCCGTACGAGCCCCAATCCCTTTGGGTGAGTTGGATACACGAGGTCTTGATGAATCCAAACTATTACAAGGTAATATTAGAGAAGAACATCTCAGTTAATTGAAAGGAAATATTGAGAAGTAAACCTTCAGAGTCACTTTTCCCAGCATAGACTATCTAAAAATGTGACTTAAAAAAAAAAATCTAAATATGCTATGGCAAAAGGCATACTTTTTAAAGATTTGCTTATTTATTTTGGAAAGAGAGAGAGTGAAGGAGTGGTAAGGACAGATGGAGTGGGAGGGACAGATAGGGAGAGAGACTCCCAAGAAGATTCCACATTGAGCATGGAGACCCATGGGGGACTCAACACGGGTTGGATCTCACAACCATGAGATTATGACCTGAGCTGACCAAGAGTCAGACACTTAACCACCTGTGCGAACCAGGTGCCCCTGCAAAAGGCATATTTGTAAAAGCTACATTGGGATAAAACTAAGTAAGAAAGCTACATTGGGATAAAACTAGTAAGAAGACCAGAAAGGACTAGAAAACAAATCCAAAGGAAAAGCTAATGTTTGTGATGGTCTTGGTGGCTGGAAAATCCCAGGGAACCAGGAGACAAAGCCTAAGAACTGAGCAGGTGGAAGTATAACTGTACCTTCACATAAAGTTAGGCCAAAGAGGACATCTCAGTGAATGAACCTCATCATCCACCATACTACTGTTAGTGTGATTCTGTCAGGAGGGAATATTGTGAATAAATTTGCTGTAAGCCTTTTTGGCAGTAAGCCTCCTTGGACACCACTCCAGAAATCAGGGAGGCGGGTATAACACAGTGACGAAGAGTATGAACCAGGGGTATGATCTTGACTCTATCATTTTCTCAACATGACCTTGGAGGGATTCTTCAACCTCCTTCAGTCTCAGTGTCCTTGTCTGGAGATACATAGCTCACAAAATTGGTATAAAGATTAAATTACAGAATATACGCCAAGTGCCTTCACCAGTACATCACACATTGCAAACTCTCAACAAATACTAGCTGGGATTACGTGCACTGGTGCCCTCACAGCAAATTCAAAGCAGGCCAGTCTCTTTGGACTTAACCATTTATGTCCAAATCACACCCATTTAGCTCAAGTATTTGGAAATACAAACAGCAGCCCCTGTTTCTGGTATAAACATTGGCAAGTTCTTTCTTTAACATCCTAGAACACCGGAAGTATAAATAGTACGTGGCCTTGCAATGACTTCTCCATAGATGTCTAATTCCATAATTAATTAATCCATTAATTTCAAGGCCTGGTTTATTCCAACTGGATCTAGTCCTTCCCTCTTGGCCTCCGCTTTCATCTCAAGACATTGGCCCATCACTCACAGCTCTGGAGATACTGCTTGGTGTGGCTTCTAGCCCATCCAAAATGCAATCATTCCCCAGTACTGCTATTGCTATTTCTTACCAAATTGACTTCTTTCATACTTTCCGACATTCTGTATGACTTCTATATAAAGTCAACAAACATCTATAGATTTTTTATAGTCATCACACCCTCTCAAACTCTAGAAAACAAATTCCCTAAAAGCAAAGTTTGTATTTTAAAATTGTTTTTAAATGGAAAACAATCCTCTTCTTTCACTTGAGCTGTATCTTATTGGTTCATTAATCTTAAACCAAGAAATACGACTTTGGATAGGTTAAGCTTAGCACTAGAAGTGCATACTTAATTATATGCATCTAGTAATTACTCACCAATGTCATAGGCTGGAAAGGAAGATTCAACAATGAAAAGTGGTTTTAGGGACTAGGACATCTTTTTTTTCTTCAAAATTTCCTTTAATCTTAACCTAGAATTTAAATATATGGCAATTGGGGTGCCTGGGTGGCTCAGTGGGTTAAAGCCTCTGTCTTTGGCTCAGTTCATGATCCCAGGGTCTTGTGATCGAGCCCCGCATCGGGCTCTCTGCTCCACAGGGAGCCTGCTTCCTCCCCTCTCTCTCTCTCTGCCTGCCTCTCTGCCTACCTGTGATCTCTCTTTCTCTGTCAAATAAATAAAATCTTAAATATATATATATATATATATATATGTATATATATATACGTACATATGTACATATATATATATTAAGGAAGCTTAAATGATTCCTTAATGATTTCCTCTTTCAACTCATAAAACTTCAAAGAATCATTATTTATGAATATCACCTCATTAATCCTTGGAATCAACTGGGTTTTAAAAAGTTAGGTCACGAAAACATCCATGTCTTGAGGAAATCCCAATAGTTCATTTTTGCCCTTGCTTCCCTTGCCTTTGGCGTTGTTCCTAGGAAGATGTTCCTGCGGCTGAGGTTGAAGAGGTTGCTGCCTGTGTTCTCCTCAAGGATTTTGATGGATTCCTTTCGCACATTGAGGTCCTCCATCCATTTGGAGTGTATTTTTGTGTGTGGTGTAAGGAAATGGTCCAATTTCATTTTTCTGCATGTGGCTGTCCAATTTTCCCAGCACCATTTATTGAAGAGGCTGTCTTTTTTCCATTGGACATTCTTTCCTGCTTTGTCAAAGATTAGTTGACTGTAGAGTTGAGGGTCTATTTCTGGGCTCTCTATTCTGTTCCATTGATCTATGTGTCTGTTTTTGTGCCAGTACCATGCTGTCTTGATGATGATAGATTTGTAATAGAGCTTGAGGTCTGGAATTGTGATGCCACCAACTTTGGCTTTCTTTTTCAATATCCATTTGGCTATTCGAGGTCTTTTCTGGTTCCATATAAATTTTAGAATTATTTGTTCCATTTCTTTGAAAAAGATGGATGGTACTTTGATAGGAATTGCATTAAATGTGTAGATTGCTTTAGGTAGCATAGACATTTTCACAATATTTATTCTTCAAATCCAGGAGCATGGAACATTTTTCCATTTCTTTGTGTCTTCCTCAATTTCTTTCATGAGTACTTTATAGTTTTCTGAATATAGATTCTGTGCCTCTTTGGTTAGGTTTATTCCTAGGTATCTTATGGTTTGGGGTGCAATTGCAAATGGGATTAACTCCTTAATTTCTCTCTCTTCTGTCTTGCTGTTGGTGTAGAGAAATGCAAGTGATTTCTGTGCTTTGATTTTATATCCTGACACTTTTGCACAGCAAAGGAAACAGTTAACAAAATCAAAAGACAACTGACAGAATGGGAGAAGATATTTGCAAACGACATATCAGATAAAGGACTAGTGTCCAGAATCTATAAAGAACTTAGCAAACTCAACACCCAAAGAACAAATAATCCAATCAAGAAATGGGCAGAGGACATGAACAGACATTTCTGCAAAGAAGACATCCAGATGGCCAACAGACACATGAAAAAGTGCTCCATATCACTCGGCATCAGGGAAATACAAATCAAAACCACAATGAGATATCACCTCACACCAGTCAGAATGGCTAAAATCAACAAGTCAGGAAATGACAGATGCTGGCGAGGATGTGGAGAAAGGGGAACCCTCCTACACTGTTGGTGGGAATGCAAGCTGGTGCAGCCACTCTGGAAAATAGCATGGAGGTTCCTCAAAATGTTGAAAATAGAACTGCCCTATGACCCAGCAATTGCACTACTGGGTATTTACCCTAAAGATACAAACGTAGTGATCCAAAGGGGCACGTGCACCCGAATGATTATAGCAGCAATGTCCACAATAGCCAAACTATGGAAAGAACCTAGATGTCCATCAACACATGAATGGATCAAGAAGATGTGGTATATATACACAATAGAATACTATGCAGCCATCAAAAGAAATGAAATCTTGCCATTTGTGACAACATGGATGGAACTAGAGCATATCATGCTTAGCGAAATAAGTCAAGCAGAGAAAGACAACTATCATATGATCTCCCTGATATGAGGAAGTGGTGATGCAACATGGGGGCTTAAGTGGGTAGGAGAAGAATCAATGAAACAAGATGGGATTGGGAGGGAGACAAACCAAAAGTGACTCTTAATCTCACAAAACAAACTGAGTGTTGCTGGGGGGAGGGGGGTTGGGAGAAGGGGGTGGGATTATGGACATTGGGGTGGGTATGTGCTTTGGTGAGTGCTGTGAAGTGTGTAAACCTGGCAATTCACAGACCTGTACCCCTGGGGATAAAAATATATGTTTATGAAAAATAAAAAATTTAAAAAAAAAGAAAAAAAGAAAACATCCTTGTCATAATGTTACTTTTTACAACCATGAGCAAGGAACCCATAGTAAATTCTTACAATCTCCCATATTTTGGAAAGAATTTTTCCCATAAAATCCCAGATTTGAAATGTAAATCTTTTTTCTGACATGAAAAACCAAAGTTTAATGTAATGAATAAAGGGGACAAGTTACTGATGGAGAACACAACACAAAAGCAACAGAAAAATTGTCTTTTAATAATAAATGGCTCAAAACAGCCAAAGTCCAACCTACATAAAACATTCCTTTGCCTTAATCTGCTTGAACAAGAAATTCCAGTTGGAAAACATTTACTGTGGGGATCATGCTAGAAGGACAGGAACATCTGGACTCTTCAATAGTAAAGTACAAACAGATGGTGACTTCTCAGAAGAACTGTGGCCCTTCGACTACCGAGAACTAGTCATCCTATGTTTTTTCCCTTGTTTTTCTAAGATAAATAAATATATAATTAGGAAAACAAGAAAACTTTCAGTGTCCCTATTGCCTCAAAAATATTTTACTTTTCTAGAACTCTAAAGGAATTGTGCATTTGTATTATAGGGTGCCATAGCAATAAAGAATTGAATGTCAGTCAAAATAGCATTAAAGATCATATTGGTAAGATGCCTGAGTGGCTCAGTCAGTTGAGTGTCTGGCTTTTGATTTCAGCTCAGCTGATAATCTCGGGATAGTGAGATCGAGCCCTGTATCAGGCTCTATGCTAAGCGGGGAATCTGCTTCTCTCCCCACCCTACCCCCTCAAATAAATAAATAAATCTTAAAATCCTAAAAAAAAAAATCACATACTTAGCTTTATGCCATGAATATTTCATTGGACTTTGAATGCCAGCTAGTGCTTTATTGGCTATCTCTCACCACCCTCACCCCACCTTAAAGAAAAGGCCAATAGCTACAACATAGTTTATTGGGTACATATGAACTTTGGAGCCTGACTGCCTGGATTTGAATCCTGATTTAGCCACTCACCAGCTATGCCCTTGGGCAACTGTTATTCAACTTCTTTGTATCTCACTCTCTTCATCTGTAAACTGAGAATAGTATGTCTAGCATTGACATCAGAATGAAATGAATGAATTCAATACATGTAAGCACCTAAACAATGCCAGCACATAGTAGGCACTCAATAAATGTTAGCTATTTTTATTTTATTAAGATCTTGCTGTAGATCTTTCTGGAGACTGATGATTTCTAGATGGTGAAGTCACTATCTTTCTTGTTGGTGTCCAGTGTGATAGGAAATCATGTGTAGCCTTGGGGCCTAGTAGAAAGGACTGGCCAAAAGTGATGCTTCTTCAGTGGGAGCAATGGCTGTGTAACCTTGAGCAGGTGCTTACTCTGGAAGCCTCCCACAGCCATGCAAAAATCAGAGAGTTGCCTTATACCTATGCGCCTCGGCTAATCCACAGAGCTCACACAGTAAGCAGTTCTTGACTGGAAAGAGGTGTATCTGTAAGATCCTCTGGGAAATTACTCATAGCTAGCCCTTCTTTTCTAAGTTTCCACAAGTTAGAGCCCTCAATGAAGCTCTTCAGATAAACTAGATAAAGAACTAATACCCACAGCTTCTGAAAGCGTGGTTAAACCAATTTTGAATTCACATCTAGGTCACTAGGGTGCCTGAAGGATGTCTTCCTCTGAGTTCTGCTTCTTCTAAGCCCCGGGTTCCTGCCTTCAGTGTTTTCAGGGATTATGTAAATGAGTGAAGCAAGGTAATAGGGAGTGTTGGGAACTAAAAAACTGGATTGTAGAAGCTCCATCAAAAGAACTCTAATTTAAACTTTTTGTCTACATTTTATCTGTAGGCCAAAGTCAATCTTCAGGCAACCAGACCTCAGCTTTTGTTTTCATTTTTTAATTAGTATACCCAGCTGGAAGAGGTGTACATTAACCAGTACTTCACCTTTTAGCTTTACACAATTTTTTGCTATACAACTCTTACTATATTCTGTATGTAGTATCCGGAGTTATCAGTGCCCAGAGTTAAGCCCCAATTGTTGTAAAAACTCCAAGAAGCCCCACTGGTTTTCAAAGCCAAATATTATAGAGATTCATCTTTCCAGGGCCAGTCCCACTGTGTCTGAGTATCTAGTATGCTGTTTGCTCCTCTCCTTTATCTGTGCTTATGGGGTCTTTCCTGTTTGTGGTTGTTCTTATCAGGAGATTTTGTCCCGACCACATCTCCACCCCACCTATCTTTTTCAGTGTGGCCTCCTCTCTATGATGAACGATGGAAAGTCGGCTCCACCAGTTTGGGGCGTTTTCAGACTTAGTTGCTCTGATGTGACTATTATCTCATTGTGTCCTTGGGATAAGGTAAGCTCAGGATCCTCCTGTTAGTTAGAAGCTAGACCTGGGCAGCGGAAAGAATGCCCGAAGGCAGAGTCCCAAATCCTTGAAGGGAAATGCTAGGGACAGGAGCTGGAGACAAGAACAGTGATAAATAAGCTATACATTAGATGGCAGAGGACACAACATCCTGACCTTGTGGCTTCCAAGATCTTGGCGCTGACAGATCAAGAGCCTCAGGTATGGAACATGCACTCTCCTCTTCCGCCTCTGCCCCAGCGTAGCCCATAGACTCATTATAATACATTTGTGTTATAAGTACAGCCCCACCCTACAGAGAAAGCCTGCTATGACAGTTCTGATACAAACATTTTGGGGTCAAAAACTCCCCTTCCAGGCCATCTGTACCCCAATGTTCATAGCAGCAATGGCCATAATTGCCAAAATGTGGAAAGAACAAAGATGCCCTTCAACGGAAAATTGATAAGGAAGATGTGGTCCATATACACTATGGAGTATTATGCCTCCATCAGAAAGGATGAATACCCAACTTTTGTAGCAACATGGACGAGACTGGAAGAGATTATGCTGAGTGAAATAAGTCAAGCAGAGAGAGTCAATAATCATATGATTCCACTTATTTGTGGAGCATAAGAAATAACACAGAGGACATGGGGAGATGGAGAGGAGAAGGGAGTTGGGGGAAATTGGAAGGGGAGGTGAACCATGAGAGACTATGGACTCTGAAAAACAATCTGAGGGTTTTGAAGGGGCGGGAGGTGGAAAGGTGGGTGAGCCTGGTGGTGGTTATTATGGAGGGCACGTATGGCATGGAGCACTGGGTGTGGTACATAAACAATGAATTCTGGTACACTAAAAAGAAATTTAAAAAAATTTTTTTAAAAACATTTAGGTAGGATCTGTGGACACAGGAAAGTGGAAAAACAACAAATGTTTTTGCTGATTTACAGAGAACTTGACTGATTATAGATATGTCCATTGCACTGATCATTTTTGTAGTTCTTTCAGCTTTTTATCATGATGTCATTTCTACAATATTTTTCTGAAAAATTAATTAGTTTTCCTGTGCATACTTTCTCATTTTTTCTTTAAGAGACCTGGAAATATTTTAATTAAAACATTTTTGGAAAGCCCAGTATTTCATCTGAAACTATGAATAAAAAATCCATCTACCATGAAAAAAAAAAAAGCTCACCTTCCAACCTATGGGAGGAGTCCCCCAGATGACTGGAAGCACCTTTAGAGACCACCCCACTGTATGGTCACAGCTCCACCAGCCCAAAGGGACACAACAAATATCTAATCCCCAAACAACGTAGAGCCTGTTCCAAACCTGGGAGGAACCTGCCCATCCTCCCACCTTGAGAGTATCCTTTTGCCTTAATAAACTGTTTCGTGCCTGCTACTTTCCTTCTGGCTGTCTTTATGGGAGCATGGATCCCCATGTAGATCTTTCCACAGGGAATCCAAGGACTGAGACCTTCATTCACGCAAAATGCAGGCTCTCCCACCAGTAACACTCCTACTCCACCACCTTCCCCAAAATCCCCAAGATATTTATTCAAGATTGGCCTTCCTCCTCCTGCACTAACAACAATGCCAACACCACACATATCTTGTAGCTGTCTCAAGTGAGACAGTATTCAGGGATATGCTCCTAATGGCTCCTAAGAGCTAATTAAAACTCTGCCCAGTGGCATAACTGGAGTCACTCAACATTCATTTAACCGGTACTTACGGAGTGCCTACTCTAAGCATAACCAAACATCACAAAGGCAGCCAGGCAGATTTCTCTATTTTTCAGCCCCTATTTTACTAAAATGATTGGGATTTAGCAAATCATGCTATCACTTTCCTTTCTTATTTCTTTAGATAAACGGCTGCCTTCCTATTTACCAGAAGCAAAACATTTTTTCCTCTTTACTTATAAGTAAGATAAGAGCAAATCTGTTTGTAATCTTGCCATTTCTGATCCTGCTCTGAAGTTGTTCTGAATTCTGTTCAAGTTGCCTCAGCCAACATACATGAAGCCCCAGATACTCTGTCCAACCATACGCAGAGGATTATAAGGCTTTTCTTCCTTATGGGGTTTGCAATCTAAAATGACCACCTGTTACTCTGATAGACATAAAATGAAGACACAGAACTGTAACTGTAACACAAAAGCATGAAATACACAGAGCTGAGTTTGGAATGGTAAAGCTGGGTTGTTATAGCAGAGCTGTGGCTGTTACTTTAGTTACACTTACATCTCTTGTTTGAATTCAAGTCATTCCTCTCCTCCTTTCATAGCTGAGGAAACTGAAGCCTGACCCATTAGCTACTCTGCAAAGTCCCCCTGGAACCAAGACAGAACTCTGGCTCCTGGCCCATAGGTTGTTCTCTGCAGTGCACACAGATGGCTTCCTTCTTTCTTCATTTAGTAACAAGCAACCAACTCTGGACCATCCAGAGACTGTTTCGAGAACATGCAAATTTAAGAATATCATGCTAAATGTGAGATGATGATGAGTATTCTTTTTGTTCAATTTAATAAATTTGAGCGAAATCTGTGAGCCAACCACTAATCCTAGCTCTCGGGTAATAGTCGATTTTCTTGAGGAAGACGAACAGGTGAGAAACAAATCCCACTATGTTATCAGAGCTCTGGGGCAGGAGGTGGGGGTGGGGAGGGGGGTTAGTGGCACAGGGGAAGTTCCTGGGAGTCTCTGCCAAGGAGTATCAGGGAGGACCTAAGTAGGAGTTTACCAGATGGACAAAGTACGGAAAGTCATCTATGCATCAAGAATAGCATTGCAAAGTCTAGGAAATGAGAGTTGTGGCTTCTTTAAGAAATTGCAAACAACGTAGAGCATATTTGGGTGAATGTAGGAAATCTGTGCCAGGTCTTGAAGGGTCTTCCAGACCATGCTAAGAAGCTTGGGTGATTTCTTCAGACAGAAGTCACTAGAGACGACTCCCTAAGGGGAGTGTCATGGTCAGATTTGCATTTTAAAAAGAAAGTTCTGGCTGCCATGTGTCACATGAATTAGAGGAGGGCAAGACAGAGGTAGGAGACATTTATGAAATTAATGAAATGGTACAAATATTTTTATAATTTAAAAGAAATTATAAGGCAGTGCAATAGAGCTCGAACAAGCAGGGACAACATTGATATAGTTTTTGATGACCTTCTGGATGCAAGAACCTGGAGAAGGAAAGAAGTTCAGTCATTCCTACATTTCTGACCTGAAAGGAGGAGTAGGTTGGGTGGTAGAGCAGTTTGGGGAGAAAAATGGATGTTGGCACCCAGATGGGATGACCATTCTGGAGGTAGGAGTAGCCAAGAACTAAAAACACACGTTTGAGAATTTTCATCTTCTGGGTGGTGGTTGAAGCCCTGAGAATGGGAAAAGCTCTCTGGAAAAGTGTGGAGAGTGACAAGAGTAAAGTAGCAAGGGCAATACCAGGAGGACCAATATTTAAGAGTATGAAGAAGAAAAGAAGCTGATGAAAGGAAATAAGAAGTGGTCTGAAAATAGGAGGCCACCCAGGAGTGCATGTGATCATGGAACACAAGGAAACAAGTGTCAAATGTCACAAAGGACCAAGTGGGACACCACCTGAAAAGGAGAGAATGAGTTTAGAGCAAGAAAGTCACGTATTTGTTCAAATTGGTGAATATGCAGTAAGCACCTATTAGATACACATGCTATTCAAGGCACTGATGTGAACAAAGAGAAAATAAAAATCTCTGCATTTAGTCTTGTTTCTAGTGAGGGACACAGACAATGCAAGAATAAGTGTGTGAAATTTTAATAGTTTGTACAAGTACTATGCAGAAAAGTAAAACAGGTAAGGGGGTTCCAGGGTTGGATCTGGTAGAGGTGTGGGAGAGGTCTGGAGAGAGAGTGGTTAAAATGGTTTGGGGAACAAATGCAAAGGCCTTGTAAGCAAAGTGATTTTTTTTGCAATTGGTTTCACTCTCATGAAGGAAAATACCGGCCAGCAACAAATTAAAGAGTGAACAGGAAGGAAGGAAAGAAAGAGTTGATGATAGAGTAGGAAATGGAGTGAATAGGTCTTTCAAGAAGTCTGCTGCTACAGGGTAGAGATGAGCTGCTAAGCACACGTAGAAGGGACAGGAGAAACATAGACAAAGAAGGGTCTGGAAATGGAGAGTTTTATAGGTTGGAGGTGAGGAAGGGGGGCTGCAACTCCTGGGGACACCGTTCACTTTGTGGGACTGTCTGTAGGACTATCACTCCCTTGTGTTGTGAAATGGGGTGTTCCACCTCACCTCCTCCATTAACTTTAATTTTTCTCTGAATTAGGGTCTAAGAACACCTGTTTTCAAAAGAGAGAGCACTGGGGTATCCTGGAAGGTTGCAACTGATTGGGACATAGATTGTAAAGAAACAAAAATGCAAAATATGTCAAAAAGAGCTGATGTCCATAGAAATGAAATTTGAATCTAGGGACCAAAAATGGTGGCCAAGTGGCATTGAGAGCTTGGAGGACAGTTGGGTCACTGGATCCTTCCCTCATATCATCTCACTTGATGTTACCAACAGTCTGGCAAGAAGAGATTATTCTTGCTTTATGGATGAGAAAACTTAAGCCCACAGCCCTGAGGTAGCACACACAACTTCACACAGCTGGGAGGTGACAGTGCCAAGATTCCAGAGACACTCAGCTTTCCCCTGCAACATACTGCTGGAGATACAAAGAGGAAAGGGATGCGATCCCTGCTCTCAGCTCTCACACTCTATTGGGAATAAAAACATTTAATAACTATAAAACAATGAGATGAATGCAAAACTGGTTTATGAGGCCCGTGCTGTGGGAATACAGGCTTGTAAATTCTCCCAGGCAGCTGTATGTTTATGGTTAGCCAGGAGGAGACCAGGAATGACAAAGGCAAAATATTAATAAATTCTTGTGATGATACAATGACTATCCTTCAATGCCACTTTATGTTAAAATGTGTGTCCAATATTTATTATTTAGAATCAGCAGTTTCTCTTCTTTTTTAAAGATTTACTTATTTATTTGAGAGGGAGGTCCATAGGGAGAGGGAGAGAGAAACCGCAGTAGACTCCCCGCTGAGTGCAGATGCTGGGCTCAATCTCACAACCCTGAGATCATGACCTGATCAGCAATCAAGTGTTGGATGCTTAACCGACTGAGCCACCTAGGGCCCTAGAATCAACAATCTTTTTTTTTTAAGTTTTTATTTATTTATTTGAGAGAAAAAGATAACGAGAGAGCATGAGAGGGAGGAGAGGGAGAAGCAGGCTCCCCACTGAGCAGGGAGCCTGACATGGGGCTCAATCCCAGGACTCTGAGATCATGACCTGAGCCGAAGGCAGACACTTAATCGACTGAGCCACCAAGGTACCCAGAATCAGCAATTTCTTAAGATTTATATGTGGTTAGTTACTATGATCCTTACATGTAGATGTTTAAAACAGACAGTTTAAGACTCATACCTTGAAAATGAAGTGCTTCAGTATATCAAAACTTTCACATTCTGGCTAAAGAATGATGGAGATAAGAATATACATGCATAGATATACATATAGATCTTATTTTTGCATAAAGAAACAAAGAAAGGACAAACAGAAACCTCTCAGGTAGGGGTATGAGGAATGGGTTAAAAGGAATACGGATAGAAGTGAGACTTTCCTGAGTATATATTTTTCTAGTTTTATTTGTGATCCATATAAATGTTTTATAGATTTAAAAAAGAAACAGGGGCGCCTGGGTGGCTCAGTGGGTTAAAGCCTCTGCCTTCAGCTCAGGTCATGATCCCAGGGTTCTGGGATCGAGCCCTGCATCGGGCTCTCTGCTCAGTGGGGAGCCTGCTTTCTCCTCTGTCTCTGCCTGCCTCTCTGCCCACTTGTGATCTGTCTGTCAAATAAATAAATTAAAAAAAAAAAAGGAACAAGAGAATCAAAAAATTAAAAACAGACTGAAACAGGGCCACCTGGGTGGTTCAGACATTTAAGCTTCTGTCTTCAGCTCAGGTCATGATCCCAGGGTCCTGGGATCCAGCCCGCATTGAGCAGGGAGTCTGCTTCTCCTTCTGTCCTTCCCCTTGCTCATACTCTCCCTCTCTCTCATTCTCATTTCCTCTCAAATAAATAAAAATAACTTTTGAAAATTTTTTAAAAAACAGACTGAAAGAAATCAACCAAACTATATGTCAAATTGGGAAGATAACCACATAGAGATAAGAATTTCGAATGAATTTTTTAAACACAATACTCTATTTATCTACCTAACTGCAATGTATTCCAAGGGCAAAAGGAATTTTGAAAAGACCATAAACTTCATCTATGTACTTTTATTTTGAGTTGCAATTATAAACTTTTCAAGATGATTTTGTGTATATTAAGTGTATAAAGCAAACAAATATTTTGATATTCTTAGGAACCAAGAGGTTTGGTTTAAGAAAAATGGTCTACAAATATCATATTATAGGAGTTTAAAATGTAATAATCTTAAAAATTGATCTTTTCATCAAAGGACACAATCAACAGGTCAAAAGATAACTTACAGAATGGAAGTAAATATTTATAAATTATATATCTGATAAGGGATTAATATCCAGAATATAGGAAGAACTCCTACAACTCAACAACAATAAAGCAAAAATAACCTTATTTAAAAATGGGCAAAGTTCTTGAATAGACATTTTTCTAAAAAGTATATATGAATGGCCAATAAGCATATTGAAAAGATGTTCAATATCACTGATCATTAGGGAAATGCAAGTCCAAAACTACATTGAAGTATCACCTCACACCCACTAGGATAGGTACTGTTAAGAAAAAAAGAAGAAAGAAAGAAAATAAGAAATGTTGGTGAAGATGTAAAGAAATTGGAACTCCTGCATGCCCTGCTGGTAGACAAACTAAATAGCGTAGCCAGCATGAAAAACAGCATGGTAATTCTCACAAAAATTAAACATAGAATTATCATATAATTCTGCGATTCCACTTCTGGGTATATGCTGAAAGGAATCAAGAGCAGGTTTTTGAAAAGATATTTGCACACCTATGTTCACCGCAGTATTATTCAAAATAGTCAAGCAATTTAAATGTCCATCAACAGAAGAATGGATCAACAAAATGTGGTATATACATATAATGGAATATAATCCAACCTTAAAAAGAAGTTTTGACACATGCTGCAACATGGATGAAACTTGAAGACATTATTTAAGTAAAATAAGCCAGTTAAAAACAAATACTGTATGGTTCCACTTCTCTGAGGCACAAGAGTAGGTAAATTCATAAGGCAGAATATAGAATGGTAGTTGTCAGGGCCTACGAGGGGGGAAAGAGAGGAGCAAGGAGTTGTTTACAGGTATAGAGTTTCAGTTTTACGAGAGGAAAAAATCTGGAGATTGATTGCACCATAATGTGAATATATTTAACACTAGTGAACTGCACAGTTAAAAATGGTTAAGATGGTGAATTTTATGTTATAGCTGTTTTACCGTAGTTTTTAAAAATCTGAATCAAGATAGCATTATGACCTCATGATTTTTAAAAATGTATTTCTCAGTGCTGTCCCTTGAAAGGGTCAGAAGCAAGGGGCTCCCAGACCTTGTTTTGTTAAATACTATTTCCCACCAAAAGGAACCAGAACTTTTTAAAGAAATGGCAATTTCAGCCCTGGGCAGAGAAACACAAGTTAAACCCAGACAATCTTAATGTGCCAAAAAACAAGAATGTTCTAAACTAGAAAGACTAACAAGGATGTGCCAAAAGGACACAGGATCCAGTAAGAACAGGCTCCCACTGCACAGATCAAACAATTTGGACATCAAACAATAACTGATTATAAACTATTTTTTAAACTTTATGAGTTCATAGATACAAAAAATTATTATACTAATGACTTACTTTAAAATTTGATAATTAAATGGGGAAAATTAGGTATTTATCCTACTTTTTGTAAAGAATTCTAGTTCATTCTCAGTGGGTGAGGGGAAATGCTACTAAAAACACAATTAAAAAATGAGGAAAAAGTAACAGAAACAGAAATTCACTATTTTGCCACCTTCAACAAATTGGTTGATTTGGACAGATTATGAAAGGAATCTAAAACCACTAGGTAAAATGATTTGGGGGAACAAGATGTCGACACAGTGTCAGGGCATCAACCACACATTACTTACTAATTGCAAAGGGAAACATCAAGAACTGTGAAGTTTCTGAGAAAACCCTACTTACAAACAAATTAGGATTATATATATAAATATACATATATATGTATATATATATATTTTTTTTTTGAGAGAGAGAGAGAGAGAAAGAATGTATGCAAGTGGTGGAAAGAGGCAAATGGAGAGGGAGAGAATCTTAAGTAGGCTCCACACTGAGGGATCAAGACTCTGAGATCATGACCTGAGCGGAAATCAAGAGTCAGAATCTTAATTGACTGAGCCACCCAGGCGCCCCAAGGCAATGTCATTTTTTAAAAAAGAGTATGTGCGGGGCGCCCGGTGTCTCAGTGGTTAAGCCTCTGTCTTCGGCTCAGGTCATGATCTCGGGGTCCTGGAATCGAGTCCCTCATGGGGCTCCCTGCTCAGGGGGGAGCCTGCTTCCCCCTCTTTCTGCCTGTCTCTCGGCCTACTTGTGATCACGGTCTGTCAAATAAATAAATAAATCTTTTAAATAATTTTTTTAAAAAATTAAAAAGATTATGTGGAGGGATAATCTAGTATAAAAGAAGACATAATCAAATGAGACATATGAATTTTGACTGGATTCTGAATCAGAAATAGACATTTTAGGAACAAGTGGAGAAATCTGAATATGGACTGGATACTAGATAATTTTAGGGAATAATATGGGCTTTTTAAAAGAAAGTCATTTTTGGAAGATACACTTTGAAGGGGCGTGCAACATAGTTTCAAATCGGCAACACATACACACACACACACACACACACACACATACACACACACACAAGATTGAACTATAGGAAATTGTTTCTATTCAACCATTTTGTATTACAGTTTCATATGGTTCAACCTAACAGATAAATAAAACATGCATGTGGCAAATGTTAACAGTTTTGAAGTCCAGTGGTGGATAGACGACCTCTACTGTACACTCTTTCCATTCTTCCCATTTGAACACTTCATTTATAAAATCTTGGGGGGGGGGGGAACCAACCAAATAAGAAAAAAGATCACCGTTTGAATGAAAAGTCATGGAGGAAGTGAATTCTGCCTTTGCCACTTAGGAGCCATATGCCAGCAATGATGCTGAGAAGGTTCTTGGGAAGGGAAGGGAAGGGGCATGGGGAGAGGCTCTAGTCCATCCATATGCTCCATGGAGCCCGCACCCACACCACGCCAGTAAGCACAGTCCTTAGAGCAGCCTGCTTTCCCATAAGCCTCCTAAACAGTAGATTTTGACTCTTAAAGCCCACCAGCGAGAAGATCAGTGACCTGGGCAGCGTACTTCACTTCCCCAAGGACTTAAAACTGAGTAGATCTGAAGAATGAAGAGGAAGGAAAAGTTTAGGATGACTTCCAGATTTCTGGCCAGAGTGACACCACAGGAAGAAGAGGTGTAGGCATCCCTGGGGTTGGGGAAGAATTGCAGACCAAGGGACTCCTAGAGGCAAAAGGGACTCTTCTCTTCAGAAGTGCTATGAAGACTCAGAGTAACCTCATTTTAACAAAATGGGATTTGTTTTGACCCTGAGCTGATGAAGAGGAATGGGACAATTCTACTTTTCAAGGCTTCTATGTTGAGCTTATATGATGAGCATTTCTGCACTGTAAAGCTCAGAAACACCAAACACTGATACAAGGTTTTGTATATTTTGAACTATATTTTTAATTGAGTAATTATAGGATTATTAACTAAGTATCAAATTTTAAGTGCATGCATTTTAACATATAAAATACACTTATGTTAATCAATTAAGAAAAATTAGGAATGATGCTGCTTGATGGGTTTTGGCAGCCATCGAGGAGCAACTGACAACAGCAGTAATTCCACCATCTGGGTCACCGGCAGTGCAGGCAGGGGGTGGCATCCGGAGCCGGGGCGGGCTGTGAGAGACAAGTCCCACAGCTGGGGCCAGCAGACACAGTAGACAAGGACAGGACAGCTGGAGGTAGAAACCATCCAGGTTCTCCCAGGAAGGGAGAAAAAAAACAAACACACCCACAACCCAGGGTGGGGAGGGCAGAGGTCCAGCACCAACACCAGGAGCTACTTCTGCTAATCACAGCCACAAGGTGGCTGCTGAATTAAATTTCCGGCCATCAGCCATAGGTTACCCCTGACTCTCACACAACCCTGTAAGGTAGGTTGTTATACTGCGTTGTTTTTTTGTTAGAGTTAAAGTGGGGAGGGGACAATGGTACAGGAGTAATTACAGCAAGAAGTTCCTTGATTTCACTTCCAGCCTCAGTCCTATGTCGTAAGTACAACCACTTTTACATTCCTGGCTTTTCATTCCCGTGCTGATGCTCCCAACCACGCAGATAGGACTGAGCCACTGACACCATTTACTGACTCCTGCCATGACAGATAAACACAGAGCACTGAACATCCCCACCCACCTCCCCAGCACACACACACACACACACACACACACACACACACACACCACTATTTTTAGTTCTATTGTTTACATTTGCGACTTTAATTTCCTTAAATTTTGCTTTCTCTTCTTTTAAATTGAGACAGCCTCTCTTGTGCTATAGAGGAGGGTTTTTGTGAGAGGATAGTATTTGTAGGGCCTCCTACTCTTTCTTTCTTTCTTTCTTTCTTTCTTTCTTTCTTTCTTTCTTTCTTTCTTTCTTTCTTTCTTTTTAACTTATTTATTGAAGTAATCTCTCCAGCCAACATGGAGCTTGAACTCACAACTCCGAGAACAACAAAAGTCACATGTTCTTCCAATTGAGTCAGCCAGGTACACACTCCCTCCACTTCTCCCTCGAACCCTTATATTAAGGTGGGCTCTGACTTAGATTTCCATGACGGAGTATTTACATTCCATTCTGTAACCATATTGTCTTCTATAGTTTGTCCTTAGGGTAAATTCAGAGTCACTTAGACGGTAAGCAATAAGTGGCATTAACACTTCTCTTCACCACAGAGACGTGTGTGATTCCTTGTCTGTACTCAGTGTCACAGCCCTGTACTGTTCAATTGCTCAAAACCATGGTTAGTTTTCTTCTTTTTCTTTCCCTAGTGTTTTCTTTTCAAGGAAAATCTTTGCCATCTTGCCCATTCTATTCCTTGGAATCCTCCAATCTATGTTCTATGA
This sequence comes from Mustela nivalis, assembly GCF_964662115.1. Taxonomy (NCBI): domain Eukaryota; kingdom Metazoa; phylum Chordata; class Mammalia; order Carnivora; family Mustelidae; genus Mustela; species Mustela nivalis. The sequence goes on along the minus strand of NW_028134394.1, from coordinate 12,073 downwards.
AATTCCTTCCTTTCCTACAGTCCTACTCTTGTTCAAATACAAAACATCACACAGCTGATACCCTTGTTTACATCTGCGATTTCCGGGTTCCGTGTCTTCCTCCTGTTACTTGGCTCTTTCATTGGACTACGGGTTCAAATAACTTCTCAAGAAAGGTAGATGGTCAGGAAGCTTTCCAAGTCTTTTCATGTCTAACAAAGTCTTCGTTATTTTGTCCTCACAACGAATCTGACTGGGTATAGGTTTCTCAAGTCGAATATAATTTTTCTCCTGGATGTTGATGCTGTTACACAACTGTTTCCAGTGGAGCTACTGGAAAATGTCATGCCAGTAGGGTTCCTGTTTCCGTGCTCTTCCTCCACCCAGGGAGAACTCTTAGGATCCTCTCTGTATAACTTGTTCTAAAACTTCCAAACAATGTGTGGTCTTTTCCACTCCTCCTGATCAAAACCCAGGAGGCCCTTTTTAATTAAAAGCTCGTATCTTTAGTTGTAGAAATTTTCATTGTATTATTTCTTTTTTTAAAAGAGTTTGTTAATTTATTTGCCAGAGAGAAAGAGAGAGAGAGCGCGCGCACAAGTAGGGGTAGCACCTGCCCGAGGGAGAAGCAGACTCCCCACTGAGCAGGGAACCTGATGAGGGACTCAATCCCAGAACTCTGGGATCATGACTCGAGCCAAAGGTGGATGCTTAACCACTGGAGCCACCTAGGTGCCCCTCATTGTTTGGTATATTTCTCCCTTAGTTTCTCTGTTCTTCCTGTAATTACTACTACTCTTTTATTGGATCCCCTTTTGGATCAATCTTCTGTGTGTTTATACTCTCATATTTTATATTTTCTTGCTCCAGATTTTGGAAGATTTCCTCTAATTTATCTTACCATCTTCCTTAAATATTTAATTTCCAAGGGTTCTGTCCCATTTTTTTTTTAAGATTTTCTCTTTTTTAAGTTATCTCTACACCCCGTCTGGGGCTTGAACTCACAACCCCGAGATCAAGAGTCACATGCTCTAATGACTGAGCCAGCCAGGCACTCCATCTGTCCCATTTTCTGATTCTTCCTTTTTATGGCATCACGTTTTTGCTTCATAGAGAGAATGTCATTTCCCATCTCTTTAGTGACAAATAATTAATTGCGGGGGAGGGGTGTTATTTGACTCTTCTTATCTTCCCTGAATTGTATGTTTCCTTTGGGATTGGTTCTTGTCTCTTTATCTTTTTTTCAACATACCATAGACTTTTCTCAACTGTTGGTGATTCTTAGTTGTCAGGTTGTTCTTAGGGATGAGACAGGAGCAAGGCTGACCAGGGGATCTAAGCCCATGTGTGGAACCTGCTGAGTGGCAGGCTTCAATCTGGGGTGACTAGTAAGAGGCTTGATTTGGTTTCAAGGTAATGCTGGTCTCATAAAATGAGTATAGAAACATTCTCTCCTCTTCAATATTTTGGAAAATTTTGAGGATAGCTATTAAGTCTTTTTTGAATATTTGGTAGTATTCATCAGTGAAGCTATCCAGTCCTGAGCTTTTGTGTGTTGGGAGGTTTCTGATTACTGATTCACTCTTCTTACTAGTAATTAGTCTATTCAGATTTTCTATTTCTTTACAATTAGATCTTGAAAGACTCTTTGTTTCTAGGAATTTATTCATTTCTTCTAAGTTGTCCAGTTTGTTGGCATATAATTGTAGTCTCTCATTACCTTTTGTATATCTGGTATCAATTGTAACTCCTCTTTCATTTCTGATTTATTTGAGCCTTCTATCTTTGTTTCTTGTTGAATCTAGCTGAAAGTTTGTCAATTTTGTTTCTCCTTTTTAAAGAACGAGGTCTTAGTTTTATTAATCTTTTCTATTATTTTTTAGTCTCTATTTCATTTATTTTTTGCTCTGATCTTTATTATTTCCTTCTGGTAACTTTGGGGTTTGTTCTCTTTTTTTTTCTCTAGTTCCTTTAGGTGTGAAGATAAATTATTTATTTGACATTTTTTTTCTTGTGTCTTGAGTTAGGCCTGCATCACTATGAACTTCCCTCCCTTCCCCAAAAGAACTGCTTTTTCTGCAAAGATTTTGGGGGGCTTTGTTTCCATTTTCTCTTGCCTTTTGTACTTTTTGATCCCTCCTTTGATTACTTTATTGATACATTGGTTGTTCATTAGTGTGGTGTTTAATCTTCACATCTCTGTAATTTTTCCGGTTTTCTTCTTGTAATTAATATCATTTCATATCATTGTGGTCAGAAAACATGTCTGATATAATTTCAGTCTTCATATGTTTATTGAGATTTGTTGTAGGCAAGTCTTATCTAAGATATCCTGGAGAATATGCCATGTGATGGTACTCTTGAGATGAATGTGTATTCTGATGCTTTTTGATGAAATATTCTATCTATTTCTATTAAGTCAATATGGTCTAATGAGTCATTTAAGGTTGAGGTTTCCTTATTGATTTCCTGTCTGAATGATGTGTGTATTGTTGTAAGTGGGATTTTAGAGTCCCTTACAATTATTGTATTACTGTCAATTTCTCTTTTTAGGTCTGTTGATACTTGTTGATACTTGTTTATTCAGGTGTTCCTGTGTTGGGTGAGTAAATATTTATAAATATTATATCCTCTTATTGGATTGAAACCTCTAGCTATGTAATGTCCTTCTTTGTCTTTTATCACAGTCTTCATTTTAAATTTTATTTTGTCTGATATTAGTATAGCTATTCCAGCTTTCTTTTAATTTCCATTTGCATGAAAAATTTTTTTGCCTCTTTTCTGAGATCTGAAATGGGTCTCTTCCAGGAAACATGTAGTTGAGTCTTCTTTTGTTTACCCATTTAGCCATTCCAGTCTTTTGATTGGAGAATTTAGTCCATGTATTTAAAGCGATTATTAATAGGTGTGTACTTGTTGCCATTGCTAATTGTTTTCTAGCTGTTTTGTCATTCCTCTCTGTTCCTTTCTTTTACTCTCTTCCTTTGTGAGATGGTGAATTTCTCTAGTGTTATGTTTTGATTCATTTCTCATTACCTTCTCAGTGTATGCAGTAGGTTTTTGTTTTATGGTTACCATTAGGATCACATATAACAGTCTCTGTATATATCCGTCTGTTTCAAGCTGGTAGTAACTTAAATTTGAACACATTCTGAAAACTCTATATTTTCACTCCCCCATTTTATGTTTTTGATGTCATATTTTACATCTTTTTATTTTGCGTATCCCTTAACTAATTATTGTAGTTATAGTTAATTTTACTGCTTTTGTCTTTTAATTTTTATATTAGCTTTAAAAGTAGTTAATCCACTAAACTCACTATAGTTTTGCCTTTACTAGTGAGATTTTTACTTGCATATATTTTCTTGTTACTAGATAATACAGTTTCTTTTCTGCTAAAGAAGACCCTTTAACATTTTTTGTAAGACTAGTCTAGTGGTGAGAAATTTTTGCTTTTACTTGTCTAGAAAACTCTTTATTTAATATTCAATTCTGAACAATAACCTTGCCTGGTAAAGTATTCTCGGTTGTAATTTTTTTTCTTCCTTTAAGCACATTGACTGTTTTGTGCCACTCCATTCTGGCCCGAAAAGCTTCTGATGAAACATCACCTGGTTATCTTAAAGGGGTTCTCTTATACACAATAAGTTGTCATTCTCTTAATATTTAAAAAATTACTTAACTTCTGACATTTTAATTATAATATGCTGCCTTGGTGTGGATCTCTTTGGGTTCACCTTGCTTGGAAATTTGTACGTCCTTGTCCAGGGTCTGGAGGGTCATGGAGGGTCTGTTTCCTTCCACAAGTTGGGAAATGTTTCAGCCATTATTTCTTCAAGTAAGTTTCTGCTCCTTTGTCCCATTCTTCCCTCTCTGAGATCCATATTGTATAGGTTATTCTGCTTAATGTTGTCCCACAGTTCCTTTAAGTGATATTCTCCTTTTAAATTCTTTGTTGTTGTTGTTGTTGTTCTGTTTGGGTGAGTTCTATTGTCATGTCTTCTAGTCACCGAAATGTTCTACTTCATTAGTCTGCTGTTGCACCCCTCTAGGGCATTTTTCAGATCAGTTATTGTACTCTTTGGCTCTATGAATTGTCTGGTGTCTTCCTTTAAAAAAACAAATATAATTAACTTACAGTGTTATATTACTTTCAGGTGTACAATGTGATGATTCAACAGCTCTGTACATTTGCTCAATGCTCTTCAGGATAAGTGTACTCTTAATCTCCTTTATTATTTCACCAATTTCCTCACCCACGTCTTTGGCAACCACCAGTTTGTTCTCTCTGTTTAAGAGTCTGATTTTTTTGTTGTTGTTTATTTATCTCTTTCTCTTTATTTATTCATTTGTTTTTTTTCTTAAATTCCACATGTGAATGAAATTATATGGTATTTGTCTTTCTCTGACTAACCCATTTCACTTAGCATTATATTCTCAATTCATCCATATTGTTGCAAATGGCAAGATTTCATTTTTAATGGCTGAATAATATTCCCGTGTGAGTGTGTGTGTGTGTGTCATTTATTCTTTATCCATTCATCTACTGATGGATAATTGGATTGCTTTAATATCTTGGATATTATAAATAATGCTACAATAAACGTTGGATGTGTATATCTTTTCAAATTAGTGTTTGTGTTTTCTTTGGGTAAACACCCCAAAATGGAATAACCTGATCATATGTTAATTCTTCTTTTAATTTTTTGAAGGATCAGACTGTTTCCCACAATGGCTTCACTAATTTGCATTATGACCAGCAGAGCCTGAGGGTTTCTTTTTCTCCACATCCACTAACACTTATTTCTTGTCTACTTGACTTTAGACATTCTGATAGATGTAAAGTGATATCCCATGGTGGTTTCCATTTGCATTTCCCTCATGATTAGTGATGAAGAGCATCTGTTGACAATCTATATGTCTCTTTGGAAAAATGTCTACTCAAGTCCTTTGCCCATTTTTAATTGGGTTATTGTGGAAGTAGTGTTTATTTGTATAAGTTCTTTATACATTTTGGATATTAAACCTTTATCAGATATCATTTGCAAATATCTTTTCCTATTCAGTAGGTTGCCTTTTTGTTCTGTTGATGGTTTCCTTAACTGGGAAAAATCTTTATTTTTGTATACTCCTAATGATTTAATGTTGTTTTTGTTTCCCTTGCCAGAAGAGATGTATCTAGTAAAATGTTTCTCCAGCCAATGTCAAAGAAATTACCTCCGATGTTGTCTTCTAGGAATTTTATGGTTTTATGTCTCACATTAGGTCTTTAGTCCATTGTGATTTTATTTGTGAATAAGGTGTAAGAAAGTGGCCCACTTCTATTCTTTTATATGTAGCTGTCCAGTTTTTCCATCAGCATTTGTTGAAAAGACTCTTTTTCCCATTGGATATTCATGCCTCCTTTATTATAGATTAAGTGACCATACAAGTGTAAGTTTATTTTTTAAATCTTTACTTTTTTCCATTGATCTATATATCCATTTTCGTGCCTGTACCATACTTCTTTCATTACTACAGCTTTGTAGTATATCTTGAAATCTGGGATTGTGATAACTCCAGCTTAATTCTTCTTTCTCAAGATTGCTTTGGCTATTCGGAGTCTTTTATGGTTCCATGCAAATTTTAGGATTATTTGCTCCAGTTTAGTGAAAAACACTGTTGGTATTTTGATAGAAATTGCATTGAATCTGTTGATGGCTTTGGGTAGTGTGGGTATTTTTACAAGATTAATTCTTTCAATTCATGAATATAACATTGTTTTATCTTTCCATTTGTGTCTTTAATTTCTCTTAAAGTTTTCAAAGAACAGGTATTTCACCTCTTTGGATATGTTTAGGCCTATGTGTATTTTTCATTTTTGGTGGAATTGTAAACAGGAGTGTTTTCTTAATTTCTCTTTCTGCTACCTCATTATTAGTGCATAGAAGTGAAATAGATTTCTGTATATTAATTGTGTATCCTGCAATGTTACTGAATTCATTTATCAGTTCTAGTAATTATTTGGTGAGGTCATAAGTGTTTTGTATATATAGTATTGTGGCACATGCCAATAGTGAAATTTTACTTCAGCCTTGACAATTTGGTTGTTTTGTATTTCTTTTTCTTGTCTGATCACTGCGACTAGGACTTCCAATACTATTATGAAGAAATGTGGTCAGAGTGGACAACCTTATTTTTTTCCTGATCTTAGAGTAAAAACTCTTAGTTTTTCACTATTGGGTATGATGTTAGTTGTGAATTTTTTATATAATTTTTTATATATAGCCTTTATTATGTTGAGGTATGTTCCTTCTAAACCGTTTTTGAGAGTTTTTATTATGAATGGATGTTGTACTTTGTCTAATGCCTTTTTTTTTTGCATCTATTGAGATGATCATGAGAATGTCCTTTCTTTTATTAAGGTGATGCATCACACTGATGGATTTGTGAATAGTTAAGTATCCTTGCTTCCTTGCAATAAATCCTACTTGATTATTAGGAGTGATTTTTTAATGTATTATTGGGTTTGATTTACTAATATTTTGCTGAGGATTTTTGCATCTGAGTTTATCAGAGCTCTTGGCCTATAGTTCTCTCTCTCTTCTTTTTTTTTTTTTTTTCGTAATGTCTTTATCTAATTTTGGTATCAGGGTAATAGTGGACTTAGGGAATGAATTTGGAGCTTCCTTTCTCTATTTTTTGGAATAGATTGAGAAGAACAGAAATTAACTTTTCTTTAAATGTTTGGTAGTATTCACCTGTTCATCCATCTGCTCCTAGCCTTCTGTATACTGGGAGTTTTTTGATAACTGATTGAACTTTTTTGCTAGTAATCAATCTGTTCAAATTTCCTAGTTTTCCCTTATTTGGTTTTGGAAGGTTATATGTTCCTAGGAATATATCTTTTCCTCTAGGTTGTCTAATGTGTTGATACATAGTTTTTAATAATATTCTTCTACAATCTTTTGTATTTCTGTGGGGTCTATTATTTCTCCTGTTCATTTCTGATTTTATTTATTTGATTTCTTGTTCTTCTTTTTTCATGTGTCTGGCTAAAGGTTTATCAATTTTGTTGATCTTTTCAGAGAACCAGCTGCTGGTTTCATTGATCTGTTCTATTTGGTTGTTTTGGTTTTTTGGGGGGGGGGTCTCAATTTCATTTATTTCTGTTCTCATCTTTATTATTTCCTTCATTCTGCTGGCTTTGGCCTTTGTTTTTCTTTTCTAGCTCCTTTAGGTATAAGGTTAAGTTGTTTATTTGCAAGTTTTCTTGCATCTTGAGGTAGACCTATATTGCTAAGAACTTTCCTCTTAGAACAGTTTTTGTTGCATCCCCAAAATTTTAGACCACTGTGTTTAAATTTTCTCTTGTCTCCATTTTTGAGATTACCTCTCTTATTTCTTGGATGACTCATTCATTTTCTAGTAGCATGTTATTTAGCTTCCATGTATTTGTGTTCTTTCCAGATCCTGTCTTGTGACTGGTAACTAGTTTCATACTATTGTGGTCAAAAAAGATAGATGATATGATAATCTTTTTAAATTCTATTGGGTCTTGTTTTGTGGCCTAAAACATGAACTATTTGGAGAATATTCCATGTGCACTTGAGAATAATGTGTATTCTGCTGTTTTTCAATGGAATGTTCTGAATATATCTGTTAGGCCCATCTGGTCCAATGTGTTATTCAAAGCTACTCTTTTGTTGCTGATCCTGTCCAGATGACCTATTTATTGATGTAAGTGGCGTGCTAAAAAGTTTCCTACTATTATTGCATTACTATCCATTTTTTCCCTTATGTCTGTTAATGGTTGCTTTTCTAAAAACTTTTATATTTTTTTCATTTTTTTATTAACATATAATGTATTATTAGCCCCAGAGGTACAGGTCTAATAGTTGCTTTATGTATTTAGGTGTTCCCAGGTTAGGTTCATAAATATTTACCATTGTTTCATCTTCTTGTTGGTTTGACCATTGTCTTTTGTTACAGTCTTTTTTTGCAAGTCTATTTCCTCCAATATAAGTATTGTTACCTCTGCTTTCTTTTCACTTTCATTTGCATGGTAAATGTTTTTCTATCCCCTCACTTGCAATGTGTATTTAGGTCTGCAGTGAGTCTCCTGCAGACAGCATATGGATGGGTCTTGCTTTCTTATCCATTCAATCATTTTATATCTTTTGAATTGAGCATTTAGTCCATTTATATCCAAAGTAATTATTGACAGGTAGGTAATTACTGACATTTTATTTGTTTCATGGGTTTTTTTATAGTTCTTTTCTGTTCCTTTCTTCTCTTTCTCTCTTCCCTTGTGGTGATATTCCCTTCCCTTATTTAGTGATATTCTTGGATTCTTTTTATTTTCTGCATATATATTATAGGTTTATTTTTATTTTATAAAGGGATGAGGGGGTGAAAGGGCAGAGGGAGAAAGAGAGAGAATCTTAAGCAGGCTCCATATCAGCTTAAGCCTGATGTGGGGCTCAATTTCACAACCCCAAGAATCTGATCTAAGCTGAAATCAAGAGTTAGATGCTTAAACGACTGAGCCACCCAGGTGCCCTTATTTAGGTTTTTGATTTGTGGTTACCATTAGGTTCACTTGTAATATTTTATACATATAGCAATCTATATTAAGTTGATGGTCACTGAAGTTTGATCTCTTTCTAGAAAAACTAATCATTTTCTCAATCCTCACCAACATTTTATGTACATGATGTCATACTCTATATCCTTTTATTTTGTGAGTTCCTTGACTGATTTTTATAGCTATAATTGATTTTACTGCTTTTGTACTTTAACCTTTGTACTGACTTGTAAGTGTTAATCTACTTTTTATTTACTTTATTATGTTTATGTTTGCCTGTGAAATTTTTTCCTTTCATAATTTTCTTACTCTTAATAATTGCCTTCTCTTTTCCTCAAAGAATTCCCTTTAATGTTGCTTGTGAGTCTGGCTCATTGGTGATGAACACGTCTTACTTTTGTTTGTCTGGGAAACTCAAGATGTCTCCTTCTATTCTGAATGATAGCCTTTGTGGATATAATATTCTGATTGCAGGTTTAGCATTTCAGTGCTTTGAATATATCATGCTACTCTCTTCTGGCCTAAAGAGTTTCTGAGGAAAAATCAGCTAATAGGCTTGTGGGGTTTCCCTTATATGTAACTATTTTCTTTTCTCTTGCTGCTTTTAAAATTTTGTCTTTAAGACTACTTTTTGTAATTTTAATTATTGTGTCTTGGTATGAACCTCCTTGGGTTGATTTTTTGGGGGAATCTTTTTTTCTCCAGGATTTAGATGTCTGTTTCCTTCCCCAGATTTGGGGAGTTTTCAGCTATTATTTTTTCAAGTAAATTTTTTGCCCCCTTTTCTCTCGCTTGTCCTTCTGATAGCACTATATACAAATATTATGCTTGATGATGTCACTGAATTCCCTTAACCTATTCTCTTTTTTTATTCTTTTTACCTCTTGCTATTCAGTTTGATTGTTTTCCATTACTCTGTTCCAGCTCACTGCTCCATTCTTCTGCCTACTCTAACCTGCTAATGAGTCCCTCTAGTGTATTTTTTCAATTTCAGTTATTCAGTTCTTCATCTCTATTTGATTCTTTTTAATATTTTCTATCATTTTTTAACATCTCCCTGAGGTCCTCCACTCTCTTTTTCCAAATCCAGTAAGTATATTTATGACCATTACTTTATATTCTGTATCAGGCATATCACTTATCTTTCATTTAGCTCTTTTGTTGTGGTTTTGTCCTATTCTTTCACTTGGGACATTTTCTTCTGTCTCATTTTTCTAACTTTCTGTGTTTGTCTATGTATTAGAAAAGCCAGTTATGTCTCCTTATTTGGAAAGTAGTACCCTTATGAAAAAGAGGTCCTGTGGTGCCCTGTAGTGCAATGCCCCCTGCTCACCAGAGCCAGGGAATCCTGGTGTTTCCTGTATGGGTTGTGTGCACCTAATTGTGGCTGAATCTAGTTTGCCTTCAGTCTAGTCATCTACAGTGACCCATTTTGCCTGTTGGTTTGGACCCTATACTGTTAGGGAACCAGCTTGGGGTTGCCGTGGGTTTGTAGTTGGGCAGTGTCAGTAGTCAGACAGGATGACTGCCCCCAGCACATTTGCTGTCACTGCTGTCACACCAAGCCACAGAACACTCTCCCCTCCTCATCGTTGAATGGCTTTCCTTGTTGGATAGGGCCTGCTCTCAAGCCAGATGCCTGCCCCCCCGTCTGTCTGTTGGGGCTGCAGTAGCACCAACCTGTAGGATGTTCTCCCTGCCTAATCCTCTGAGAGGATTTTATTGGTGGATGGAGCTGATAGACAGACCAGATGCCTGTCCCCACTCTTCCAGGGCTGCAGAGGCCCAAACTGCAGGACTTCTTCTGTGTACTGCTGGGGCTGCAGATGCGCAGATCAGCAGGACACTCTGCACTGCCAGGTATAAGGTCTGACTGCTGGGACTGTGAGTGCACTCCCCAGGGCAGAAGTGGCACTTTGGAGTGCCACCAATTCCTCCCATAGCTGTTTGCAGGATAAGATGAGGCAGAGGGACTTTGGTGGGACTTTTGCTGAGTGCAGCAGGTTGGCTTCAGGAGATCTTCAGGAGAATGTGGGCGTGGGAAATGTGGTGTTCGCAGAGTAGGCTGAATGCTCATACTGGTGTCTGCAGGTATCCAGGTATCTATGCTGGGGTGCAGGGGAAAGAAACGTTTGTCTACTAGACATTTGTTCTGGGAGAAGTTGCTTAAAGATCCCTGCTTCCCAGCACACATTCTGAGATGAGTAAAAAAAAAAAAATCCTCAGATATACCCTAGATACTTTCAAACTCCTGCTTCTATGCTTTGTCAGTGAGATTGTTATTCTGGCGCTTAAAGGACAGGGACTCGGTTTCTTGTGGCCCTCTCGCTCTCAAAGAGCTAAGCCTACTGATTTTTAAACTTTTTTTTTTTTGCCTCCTAATTTTTAAAGAACCGGGCGTTAAACCCTGCTGATATAAAAGGTCATGTAATTAAGCCCCACTGGTTTTCAAAGCCAAATATTATGGGGCTTCATCTTCCCAGTGCAGGTCCACCTTGTCTAGGTTGCCTGTTGTGGGATCTGCTCCTCTCCCTTCTTGCTGCTTGTTGTGTCCCTCCCATTTGTGGTCTTGCCGGGAGTTTTGTTCCCAACCACATCTCTGCCTCTCCCACTCTTTTCAGTGAGGTCTCCCCCCTACCATTAACCATGGAAAGTCTATTCTACCAGTCTTTGGGGTTATTTTCTAGGTTAATTGCACTGATATAACAGTTATCTAGGTGTTTCTGTGGGATGAGGTGAACTCAGGACCCTTCTACTCTACCACCTTCCCTGAAGTCTGTTTGGTATTTTCATGAACACCGTGTTCATCCATGTTTATCCCATTTTCAGATAGTATCTTTATGACTCTTACTTTGAAATATTTATCAGGTGATTACTTATATCCATTTCATTAATGTCTTTCCTGAGGTTTTTTCTTGTTCTTTCATTTGGAACACTTTACTCTGTAGGATATTATTTCTAATGAAGCTTATCACTTATCCACCAAGGAGAAGGCTGGAGCAACTACCTTTCTTGTTCTCAGAGACAAATTAGAATAACTGAATTGTAGTGATTGCCTGTTGATGAGAGCCACAGAAAACTGCTAGGTAGATGGTGAACAGGTTGTACACTGATATTAATTCACTGTTATACTAATTTAGATGCATGATATACTGGGGAAGAACATGATTTAATAGAAAATCTTTCCATTTGTAGCATTTTTCTCTAATTTTCACCTTCCTTGCAGCTGTTTTGGTCTTAGTCTGACACTGTAGGGAAATTCACTGTGAAGTGTGGAACAAGTGAGCATGTATCCTCTGTCCTCAAAAGTTCGCATGCAAGCTTGTGAACTTGGAAAGAGAACAAAGCTTTCTAATATGGTAAACCAAGAAAGTGTAGATTAAGAAGTCTGGTTTCCTCTTCTTCACATCAGCACATAACAGCTGTCAGATACCACTGAATAATCTACTCCTCCTGTTCCTGAAAGGTAGATAGTTATAATTAAGGCATTTCCCAAAGGAAGTATGTTTTAATTTTGAACAATGGCAC
>NW_028134395.1:0-70229 GCF_964662115.1 Mustela nivalis | reverse complement strand
TTTTTTTTCTAGAGGGCAGGCAGAGTGCTGCATTGTGGGTCCGGAATTGCCAAACTTGAGGGCTTCGAGGCCAGGAGTGTGAGGACGGAAGTCTGAGAAGACAAGCTGGACTTGGGTTTCAGGGCGAGGGCACGGCAGGTACCCCCTGCAGATCTGAACCAATATCTCATGCATCTGAAGTCAGGGCGAGGATCAGACGTTGACTCAGGTTGGAGTTTATGAGCATGACGGCCGCTTCATGAAGGGAGCGGAATCTCGAGGCCATTGAGGTTTTCCCACGTTGGGAGTTGTGGGATGCCCCCGTCAAGGATTCCTTCTGCGGGACAATTGAGACCTGTTGGACAACTCCAGGACATCCCATATGGAATGACTCCAGAGCCCCATTCGCGGATGGATGCCTGGGAAGCACGCCTCGCATTACAATTGTCTCCTAGCAACAAGACAGTTTAGATCTGATGGCTCGCCGGAGCATCCGGGGTGGCTGAGTTGAAATGGACTTTCCTGAGGATGGGTCCTAATGTGTTTTTGTGTCCATGAGAGCCGTGGAATGGGGCGGAGGCACCGGGAACCTGAAGTACTCTCCTAAGATTTGGACATGGCTCCCATGCACAGGTTTCCTTGTGGAGACGAGATGAGTTCTAATGGGTGCCTCAGGAAAACACCTATGCTCGTATTGGAATCAGGCTTTTGAGGACACATGCCTGTAACCCAAAGCAATGGATCCTATTATGGCCTAGGGTCCTGTCTGGTTCAATCTTCTTCTCTGGAGACATCCATCTATGGTATGAGTGGAGGTCGATTATCAGCTGGTGTCAGACAGCCCTTGTTTGTTCCGGGCGACCTACACTATTGGGATGGCCTCAGGGACTTTGGAGGTTTCTCCTAATTTGTACGATTTTGGACCATGGAATGGGCAGAATTCCATAGGATTGGTAGGCACAGTCCTAATGTGTGGCTCCAGGGGCCCAGGCTGGAGGGTGTGTGGCCCAAGACTTTGGGGACAGAAGTCTGAAAATACAAACTCAGCTTAGGTTTGGGGACGTAGGTACGGCAGGCCCGATCGACAAACCATGAGAAGAACTCTTCAGGATATGAAGAAAGTGCGAGTCTGAGGCGCTTGCTCAGGCTTTTGTCTCTGGATTTTGTATAAGCGATGGCCGTGGAATGTCGGGGAGGCCTCATGGGCCATAAACGAATCTTCCTCTCTGAGGATTTGGCCCGATTCCCAATTGCTTTTCGTCAATCTGTGGGATGGGAGGACTCATTTCAGTTTTGTTACCTCATGTGTCCCACCAAAAGAGGAATTCCAAAGCAAAGCCGAGGGGAAGACTGAAGTTACAACCCGAACTATGGTTAAAAATTGGGGCCTAGGGGCATGGCAAGCCCAATATACTATCTCTTCATCCAGTCACTGAGTGGCCTTACTTGAGGACTGGGCTCAGCCTGAGTGTCACAATGTGTGTTTGTGACCAAGGTGGCCCGTGAGCATGGGCGGGCCATCATGGGCCACACTGGTTTCAACTACACTGAACGTTGGACAACATGCCAACCACAAGGTTACTTGCCATGGGGAAGGAGTTCTGATTTCTGCATCACCTTCAACCCTGGGCAGTGATTGGAGATATGGCCTAGGTTCTGAAACCTGAAAACTGAGGTTGGGAAGAGATGACGACCTAAGGCCATGGCGGCTCGATGTGCTCAGTGTGCGGACAGCTGTCTGGGAGGTTCCAGGGGGTCCAGGCTCAGGCTGTGTCAGAAAGGGCATTAGTGCCCTGTTCAGCCTATGTATTTGGGGTACAGCCAAGGTCGGTGCAGGTTGATCCTCATTTGGGGTTACTGGGTAGCCCCAGAGGACAATGTTTTTCTTCTGGAGGGCCGGCAGAGTGCTGCATTGTAGTTCTGGATTGCCAAAATGGAGGGCTTGTGGGCCAGTGGTGTGACGACAAAAGTCTGAGAACACAAGCTAGGCTTAGGTTTCTGGGTGAGGCCATGGCAAGCACAATCTACAGACCTGAATCGAGATCTCTTTCATCTGAAATCAGGGCGAAGATCAGACGATCGCTCAGGTTGGAGTTTCGGAACCTGATGGCCCCTTCATGAATGGGGGGGCATCACGAGGCCATGGGTGTTTTCCCACGATGGGAGTTGTGAGAAGCTCCAAACTGCAGAGAGTCTTCTGCAGGACAATTGAGACCTGTTGTTTGGCTCCAGGCCAATGATTCTGAGCAGGGTTCTAAGGATGGATGGCTGGGTAGCCCACCTCGCATTCCAATTGTCTCCTAGCAACAAGACAGGTTAGATCTCCTGGATCTGTGGGGATCAACCGAGGACGCTGAGTTGAAATGGACACCCCTGGGGATGGGTCCTAACGTGCTTTTGTGTCTATAGAGACCTTGGAATGAAGCGGTGGCACTGGGGCCCTAAAGGGTTCTCCTAAACAGAGGCTTTGACACAGCTCCAACGTGCAAGTTTCCCATGTGTAGATGAGATGTTTTCTAATGGGTGAGTCAAGAAACAGCTATATGCTGCTTTTGAAATCCAGGCCTCTGAGGAGAGATGCCTGGAAACCAAAGCAATGGATCTGATTAGTGCCTAGGGGCCTGTTCTTTCCTTCATACCTCTGGGGACATCTGTCTATGGGTCTGAGTGCAGGTAGGTGCTCAGTTGGGCTCAGATTTCCCATGTTTTTCCTGGGAAGCCACCACTATTGAGATGGATCAGGGACTTTGGAGGTTTATCCTATTAGAAGGGTTGTGGCCATTGGAATGGGCACACACAATTCCCTTGGAGAGGGCAAGTACAGTCCTCAGGTTTGGCTCCAGGGGCCTGAGCCTGTAGGTTGTGTAGGCCAGGGCTGTTTGGACAGTTGTCTGAAAACACAAACTCGGCTTATGTTTTGGGTCATAGGTATGGCAGGACTGATCTACAGACCATGAGGAGAACTCTTCGGGATTTGAAAGAAGGGCTAGTGTGAGGCTCCTGCTCAAGTTTTTGTCTCTGGATATCGTGTCACTCATGGTCGTGGAATTTCTGGGTGACTTCATGGGAAATGGACGGGTCTTACTCTCTGGTGGTTTGGCCCCGTCCAAAGAGTTTGGGGTCATTCTGTGGGCTGGAAGAAGTCCGTTTTTTGTTGTTGTTGTTGTTGTTTTCTTTTTTAACCTCAGGTGTCCCAACAAATGAGGGATTCCAGAGTAGAGCCCTGGGGAGGGGCGACTGGACAATCAGAAATTTGGTTAAATATTGGGGCCTAGGGACATGTCAAGCCCATTGTGACATCTAATGGTCCAGCCACTGAGAGGACTTACTAGAGGACAAGACTCATGCGGAGGGTCACAATGCCTGTGTATGCCCACGTCGCACTCAAGAATGGGCGGGGCCTCAGGGTGAATGCTGGTTTCTCCTACACTGAACGTTGGACAATGTGCCAACCACAAGCGTTCTTGCCATGGGTAAGGAGGAGTTCTGATTTCTGCATCACACTCACCCCTGGGCAGTGATTGGAGATAAGGTCTCGGTTCTGAAGCCTGAAAACTGAGGTAGGGGAGACATGATGACCTAAGGCCATGGCGGGTTTTTTGTGCTCAGTGTGCGGTCAGCTTTCTGGTTGTTGGTCAGGAGGTCCGGGCTCAGGTTGTGTTCGACAGTGCATTAGTGCCCAGGTTAGACTATATAATTTGGGTAAAGTCGAATGCTGTGTAGGTTTACCCTCATTTAAGGTGCCTGGGCAGCTCATGAGGCAATATTTTTTTTTCTAAAGGGCAGGCAGAGTGCTGCATTGTGGGTCCGGAATTGCCAAACTTGAGGGCTTCGGGGCCAGGAGTGTGAGGACTGAAGTCTGAGAAGACAAGCTAGACTCGGTTTTCAGGGCGAGGGCACGGCAGGTACCCCCTGCAGATCTGAACCAATATCTCATGCATCTGAAGTCAGGGAGAGGATCAGACGTTGGCTCAGGTTGGAGTTTCTGAGCATGACGGCCGCTTCATGAAGGGTCGGAAACTCGAGGCCATTGAGGTTTTCCCACGTGGGGAGTTGTGGGATGCCCCCTTCAAGGATTCCTTCTGCGGGACAATTGAGACCTGTTGGACAGCTCCAGGACATCCCATATGGAATGACTCCAGAGCCCCTTTCGCGGATGGATGCCTGGGAAGCCCGCCTCGCATTCCAATTGTCTCCTAGCAACAAGACAGTTTAGATCTGATGGCTCTGCGGGAGCAACCGGGGTGGCTGAGTTGAAATGGACTTTCCTGAAAATGGGTCCTAATGTGTTTTTGCGTCCATGAGGGCCTTGGAATGGGGCGAAGGCACCGGGATCCTGAAGTACTCTCCTAAGCTTTGGACATGGCTCCCATGCACAGGTTTCCTTGTGGTATCGAGATGAATTCTGATGGGTGCCACAGGAAAACCCCTATGATCGTATTGGAATCAGGCTTTTGAGGACACATGCCTGTAACCCAAAGCAATGGATCTTATTATGGCCTAGGGTCCTGTCTGGTTCAATCTTCTTCTCTGGGGACATCCATCTATGGTATGAGTGGAGGTCGATTATCAGCTGGCGTTAGGCAGCCCTTGTTTGTTCTGGGCGACCTTCACTATCGGGATGGCCTCAGGGACTTTGGAGGTTTCTCCTAATTTGTACTATTTTGGACCATGGAATGGGCAGAATTCCCATGGATTGGTAGGCACAGTCCTAATGTGTGGCTCCAGGGGCCCAGCCTGGATGGTGTGGGGCCCAAGACTTTGAAGACAGAAGTCTGAAAACACAAACTCAGCTTAGGTTTGGGGACGTAGGTACGGCAGGCCCGATCGACAAAACATGAGAAGAACTCTTCAGGATATGAAGAAAGTGCGAGTCTGAGGCGCTTGCTCAGGCTTTTGTCTCTGGATTTTGTATCAGCAATGGCCGTGGAATGTCGGGGAGGCCTCATGGGCCATGGACGAATCTTCCTCTCTGAGGATTTGGCCCGATTCCCAATTACTTTTCGTCAATCTGTGGGATAGGAGGACTCATTTCAGGTTTGTTACCTCAGGTGTCCCACCAAAAGAGGAATTCCAAAGCCAAGCCGTCGGGAAGACTGAAGGGACAACCCGAACTATGGTTAAAAATTGGGGCCTAGGGGCATGGCAAGCCCAATATGCTATCTCTTCATCCAGTCACTGAGTGGCCTTACTTGAGGACTGGGCTCAGCCTGAGCGTCACAATGTTTGTTTGTGACCAATGTGCCCCATGAGCATGGGCGTGGCCTCATGGGCCACACTGGTTTCAACTACACTGAACGTTGGACAACATGCCAACCACAAGGTTTCTTGCCATGGGGAAGGAGTTCAGATTTCTGCATCACATTAAACCCTGGGCAGTGATTGGAGATATGGCCTAGGATCTGAAACCTTAAAACCGAGGTTGGGAAGAGATGACGACCTAAGGCCATGGCGGCTCGATGTGCTCAGTGTGCGGCCAGCTGTCTGGGAGGGGCCAGGGGTCCAGGCTCAGGCTGTGTTAGAAAGGGCATTAGTGCCCTGGTCAGCCTATGTATTTGGGGTACAGCCAAGGTCGGTGCAGGTTGATCCTCATTTGGGGTTATTGGGTAGCCCCAGAGGACAATGTTTTTCTTCTGGGGGGCCCGCAGAGTTCTGCATTGTAGTTCTGGATTGCCAAACTGGAGGGCTTGTGGGCCAGTAGTCTGACGACAAAAGTCTGAGAACACAAGCTAGGCTTAGGTTTCTGGGTGAGGCCATGGCACGCACAATCTACAGACCTGAATCGAGATCTCGTGCATCTGAAGTCAGGGCGAGGATCAGACGATCGCACAGGTTGGAGTTTCTGACCCTGATGGCCCCTTCATGAATGGGGGGGGCATCATGAGGCCATGGGTGTTTTCCCACGATGGGAGTTGTGAGAAGCTCCAAACAGCAGAGAGTCTTCCGCAGGACAATTGAGACTTGTTGTTTGGCTCCAGGCCAATGATTCTGAGCAGGGTTCTAAGGATGGATGGCTGGGTAGCCCACCTCGCATTCCAATTTTCTCCTAGCAACAAGACAGGTTAGATCTCCTGGATCTGTGGGGAGCAACCGAGGACGCTGAGTTGAAATGGACACCCCTGGGGATGGGTCCTAATGTGCTTTGTGTCTATGGAGACCTTGGAATGAAGCTGTGGCACTGGGGCCCTAAAGGGTTCTCCTAAACAGAGGCTTTGACACAGCTCCAACGTGCAAGTTTCCCATGTGTAGATGAGATGTTTTCTGATGGGTGAGTCAAGAAATAGCAATATGCTGCTTTTGAAATCCAGGCCTCTGAGGAGAGATGCCTGGAAACCAAAGCAATGGATCTGATTAGTGCCTAGGGGCCTGTTCTTTCCTTTTTACCTCTGGGGATATCTGTCTATGGGTCTGAGTGTAGGTAGGTGCTCAGTTGGGCTCCGATTGCCCCTGTTTTTCCTGGGAAGCCACCACTATGGAGATGGATCAGGGACTTTGGAGGTTTATCCTATTAGAAGGGTTGTGGCCATTGGAATGGGCACACACAATTCCCTTGGAGAGGGCAAGTACAGTCCTCAGGTTTGGCTCCAGGGGCCTGAGCCTGTAGGTTTTGTAGGCCAGAACTGTTTGGACAGTTGTCTGAAAACACAAACTCGGCTTATGTTTCGGGTCATAGGTATTGCAGGACTGATCTACAGACCATGAGGAGATCTCTTCGGGATTTGAAAGAAGAGCGAGTGTGAGGCTCCTGCTCAAGTTTTTGTCTCTGGATATCGTGTCACTCATGGTCGTGGAATTTCTGGGTGACTTCATGGGAAATGGACGAGTCTTACGCTCTGGGGGTTTGGCCCCGTCCAAAGAGTTTGGGGTCATTCTGTGGGCTGGAAGAAGTCCGTTTTTTTTGTTGTTGTTGTTGTTGTTTTCTTTTTTAACCTCAGGTGTCCAACGTAATAATGGATTCCAGAGTAGCGCACTGGGAGGGGCGACTGGACAATCAGAAATCTGGTTAAAAATTGGGGCCTAGGGGCATGGCAAGCCCAATATGATATCTCTTCATCCAGCCACTGAGTGGCCTTACTTGAGGACTGGGCTCAGCCTGAGCGTCACAATGTGTGTTTGTGACCAATGTGGCCCGTGAGCATGGGCGGGGCCTCATGGGCCACACTGGTTTCAACTTCACTGAACGTTGGACAACATGCCAACCACAAGGTTTCTTGCCATGGGGAAGGAGTTCTGATTTCTGCATCACCTTCAACCCTGGGCAGTGATTGGAGATAAGGTCTAGGTTCTGAAACCTGAAAACTGATGTTGGGAAGAGATGACGACCTAAGGCCATGGCGGCTCGATGTGCTCAGTGTGCGGCCAGCTGTCTGGGAGGGGCCAGGGGGTCCAGGCTCAGGCTGTGTCAGAAAGGGCATTAGTGCCCTGGTCAGCCTATGTATTTGGGGTACAGCCAAGGTCGGTGCAGGTTGATCCTCATTTGGGATTACTGGGTAGCACCAGAGGACAATGTTTTTCTTCTGGAGGGCCGGCAGAGTGCTGCATTGTAGTTCTGGATTGCCAAACTGGAGGGCTTGTGGGCCAGTAGTCTGACGACAAAAGTCTGAGAACACAAGCTAGGCTTAGGTTTCTGGGTGAGGCCATGGCACGCACAATCTACAGACCTGAATCGAGATCTCGTGCATCTGAAGTCAGGGCGAGGATCAGACGATCGCTCAGGTTGGAGTTTCTGTCCCTTATGGCCCCTTCATGAATGGGCGGGGGCATCACGAGGCCATGGGGGTTTTCCCACGATGGGAGTTGTGAGAAGCTCCAAACTGCAGAGAGTCTTCTGCAGGACAATTGAGACCTGTTGTTTGGCTCCAGGCCAATGATTCTGAGCAGGGTTCTAAGGATGGATGGCTGGGTAGCCCACCTCGCATTCCAATTGTCTCCTAGCAACAAGACAGGTTAGATCTCCTGGATCTGTGGGGAGCAACCGAGGACGCTGAGTTGAAATGGACACCCCTGGGGATGGGTCCTAACGTGCTTTTGTGTCTATGGAGACCTTGGAATGAAGCGGTGGCACTGGGGCCCTAAAGGGTTCTCCTAAACAGAGGCTTTGACACAGCTCCAACGTGCAAGTTTCCCATGTGTAGATGAGATGTTTTCTGATGGGTGAGTCAAGAAACAGCTATATGCTGCTTTTGAAATCCAGGCCTCTGAGGAGAGATGCCTGGAAACCAAAGCAATGGATCTGATTAGTGCCTAGGGGCATGTTCTTTCCTTCATACCTCTGGGGACATCTGTCTATGGGTCTGAGTGCAGGTAGGTGCTCAGTTGGGCTCAGATTGCCCCTGTTTTTCCTGGGAAGCCACCACTATGGAGATGGATCAGGGACTTTGGAGGTTTATCCTATTAGAAGGGTTGTGGCCATTGGAATGGGCACACACAATTCCGTTGGAGAGGGCAAGTACAGTCCTCAGATTTGGCTCCAGGGGCCTGAGCCTGTAGGTTGTGTAGGCCAGGGCTGTTTGGACAGTTGTCTGAAAACACAAACTCGGCTTATGTTTCGGGTCATAGGTATGGCAGGACTGATCTACAGACCATGAGGAGAACACTTCGGGATTTGAAAGAAGGGCGAGTGTGAGGCTCCTGCTCAAGTTTTTGTCTCTGGATATCGTGTCACTCATGGTCGTGGAATTTCTGGGTGTCTTCATGGGAAATGGACGAGTCTTACTCTCTGGTGGTTTGGCCCCTTCCAAAGAGTTTGGGGTCATTCTGTGGGCTGGAAGAATTCCGTTTTTTTTTTATTCTTGTTTTTTTTCTTTTTTATCCTCAGGTGTCCCACCAAATGAGGGATTCCAGAGTAGAGCCCTGGGGAGGGGCGACTGGACCATCAGAAATTTGGTTAAAAATTGTGTCCTAGGGACATGTCA
The DNA here is from genome assembly GCF_964662115.1 of Mustela nivalis. Classification (NCBI taxonomy): domain Eukaryota; kingdom Metazoa; phylum Chordata; class Mammalia; order Carnivora; family Mustelidae; genus Mustela; species Mustela nivalis. The sequence continues at coordinate 61,335 of NW_028134395.1, read as the reverse complement.
AGCCCATTATGACATCTAATGGTCCAGCAACTGAGAGGACTTACTAGAGGACAGGACTCATGCTGAGGGTCACAATGCGTGTGTATGCCCACGTCGCACTCAAGAATGGGCGGGGCCTCAGGGTGAATGCTGGTTTCTCCTACACTGAACGTTGGACAACGTGCCAACCACAGGGTTCTTGCCATGGGTAAGGAGGAGTTCTGATTTCTGCATCACACTCACCCCTGGGAAGTGATTGGAGATAAGGTCTCGGTTCTGAAGCCTGAAAATGAGGTAGGGATGAGATGATGACCTAAGGCCATGGCGGGTTTTATGTGCTCAGTGTGCGGTCAGCTTTCTGGGTGTTGGTCAGGAGGTCCGGCCTCAGGTTGTGTTCGACAGTGCATTAGTGCCCAGGTTAGACTATATAATTTGGGTAAAGTCGAGTGCTGTGTAGGTTTACCCTCATTTAAGGTGCCTGGGCAGCTCATGAGGCAATAATTTTTTTTCTAGAGGGCAGGCAGAGTGCTGCATTGTGGGTCCGGAATTGCCAAACTTGAGGGCTTCGGGGCCAGGAGTGTGAGGACGGAAGTCTGAGAAGACAAGCTAGACTTGGGTTTCAGGGCGAGGGCACGGCAGGTACCCCCTGCAGATCTGAACCAATATCTCATGCATCTGAAGTCAGGGCGAGGATCAGACGTTGGCTCAGGTTGGAGTTTCTGAGCATGACGGCCGCTTCATGAAGGGAGCGGAATCTCGAGGCCATTGAGGTTTTCCCACGTTGGGAGTTGTGGGATGCCCCCTTCATGGATTTCTTCTGCGGGACAATTGAGACGTGTTGGACAGCTCCAGGACATCCCATATGGAATGACTCCAGAGCACCGTTCGCGGATGGATGCCTGGGAAGCCCGCCTCGCATTCCAATTGTCTCCTAGCAACAAGACAGTTTAGATCTGATGGCTCTGCGGGAGCAACCGGGGTGGCTGATTTGAAATGGACTTTCGTGAGGATGGATCCTAATGTGTTTTTGTGTCCATGAGGGCCTTGGAATGGGGCGGTGGCACCGGGACCCTGAAGTACTCTCCTAAGCTTTGGACATGGCTCCCATGCACAGGTTTCCTTGTGGAGACGAGATGAGTTCTGATGGGTGCCTCAGCAAAACCCCTATGCTCGTATTGGAATCAGGCTTTTGAGGACACATGCCTGTAACCCAAAGCAATGGATCCTATTATGGCCTAGGGTCCTGTCTGGTTCAATCTTCTTCTCTGGGGACATCCATCTATGGTATGAGTGGAGGTCGATTATCAGCTGGTGTCAGACAGCCCATGTTGGTTCCGGGCGACCTACACTATTGGGATGGCCTCAGGGACTTTGGAGATTTCTCCTAATTTGTACGATTTTGGACCATGGAATGGGCAGAATTCCCATGGATTGGTAGGCACAGTCCTAATGTGTGGCTCCAGGGGCCCAGCCTGGAGGGTGTGTGGCCCAAGACTTTGAGGACAGAAGTCTGAAAACACAAACTCAGCTTAGGTTTGGGGACGTAGGTATGGCAGGCCCGATCTACAAACCATGAGAAGAACTCTTCAGGATATGAAGAATGTGTGAGTCTGAGGCTCTTCCTCAGGCTTTTGTCTCTGGATTTTGTATCAGCGATGGCCGTGGAATGTCGGGGACGCCTCATGGGCCATAGACGAATCTTCCTCTCTGAGGATTTGGCCCGATTCCCAATTGCTTTTCGTCAATCTGTGGGATGGGAGGACTCATTTCAGTTTTGTTACCTCAGGTGTCCCACCAAAAGAGGAATTCCAAAGCCAAGCCGTGGGGAAGACTGAAGGGACAACCCGAACTATGGTTAAAAATTGGGGCCTAGGGGCATGGCAAGCCCAATATGATATCTCTTCATCCAGCCACTGAGTGGCCTTACTTGAGGACTGGGCTCAGCCTGAGCGTCACAATGTGTGTTTGTGACCAATGTGGCCCGTGAGCATGGGCGGAGCCTCATGGGCCACACTGGTTTCAACTACACTGAACGTTGGACAACATGCCAACCACAAGGTTTCTTGCCATGGGGAAGGAGTTCTGATTTCTGCATCACCTTCAACCCTGGGCAGTGATTGGAGATAAGGTCTAGGTTCTGAAACCTGAAAACTGATGTTGGGAAGAGATGACGACCTAAGGCCATGGCGGCTCGATGTGCTCAGTGTGCGGACAGCTGTCTGGGAGGGGCCAGGGGGTCCAGGCTCAGGCTGTGTCAGAAAGGGCATTAGTGCCCTGGTCAGCCTATGTATTTGGGGTACAGCCAAGGTCGGTGCAGGTTGATCCTCATTTGGGATTACTGGGTAGCACCAGAGGACAATGTTTTTCTTCTGGAGGGCCGGCAGAGTGCTGCATTGTAGTTCTGGATTGCCAAACTGGAGGGCTTGTGGGCCAGTAGTCTGACGACAAAAGTCTGAGAACACAAGCTAGGCTTAGGTTTCTGGGTGAGGCCATGGCACGCACAATCTACAGACCTGAATCGAGATCTCGTGCATCTGAAGTCAGGGCGAGGATCAGACGATCGCTCAGGTTGGAGTTTCTGTCCCTGATGGCCCCTTCATGAATGGGCGGGGGCATCACGAGGCCATGGGGGTTTTCCCACGATGGGAGTTGTGAGAAGCTCCAAACTGCAGAGAGTCTTCTGCAGGACAATTGAGACCTGTTGTTTGGCTCCAGGCCAATGATTCTGAGCAGGGTTCTAAGGATGGATGGCTGGGTAGCCCACCTCGCATTCCAATTGTCTCCTAGCAACAAGACAGGTTAGATCTCCTGGATCTGTGGGGAGCAACCGAGGACGCTGAGTTGAAATGGACACCCCTGGGGATGGGTCCTAACGTGCTTTTGTGTCTATGGAGACCTTGGAATGAAGCGGTGGCACTGGGGCCCTAAAGCGTTCTCCTAAACAGAGGCTTGGACACAGCTCCAACGTGCAAGTTTCCCATGTGTAGATGAGATGTTTTCTGATGGGTGAGTCAAGAAACAGCTATATGCTGCTTTTGAAATCCAGGCCTCTGAGGAGAGATGCCTGGAAACCAAAGCAATGGATCTGATTAGTGCCTAGGGGCCTGTTCTTTCCTTCATACCTCTGGGGACATCTGTCTATGGGTCTGAGTGCAGGTAGGTGCTCAGTTGGGCTCAGATTGCCCCTGTTTTTCCTGGGAAGCCACCACTATTGAGATTGATCAGGGACTTTGGAGGTTTATCCTATTAGAAGGGTTGTGGCCATTGGAATGGGCACACACAATTCCGTTGGAGAGGGCAAGTACAGTCCTCAGGTATGGCTCCAGGGGCCTGAGCCTGTAGGTTGTGTAGCCCAGGGCTGTTTGGACAGTTGTCTGAAAACACAAACTCGGTTTATGTTTCGGGTCATAGGTATGGCAGGACTGATCTACAGACCATGAGGAGAACACTTCGGGATTTGAAAGAAGGGCGAGTGTGAGGCTCCTGCTCAAGTTTTTGTCTCTGGATATCGTGTCACTCATGGTCGTGGAATTTCTGGGTGTCTTCATGGGAAATGGACGAGTCTTACTCTCTGGTGGTTTGGCCCCGTCCAAAGAGTTTGGGGTCATTCTGTGGGCTGGAAGAATTCCGTTTTTTTTTTTATTCTTGTTTTTTTTCTTTTTTATCCTCAGGTGTCCCACCAAATGAGGATTTCCAGAGTAGAGCCCTGGGGAGGGGCGACTGGACCATCAGAAATTTGGTTAAAAATTGGGGCCTAGGGACATGTCAAGCCCATTATGACATCTAATGGTCCAGAAACTGAGAGGACTTACTAGAGGACAGGACTCATGCTGAGGGTCACAATGCGTGTGTATGCCCATGTCGCACTCAAGAATGGGCGGGGCCTCAGGGTGAATGCTGGTTTCTCCTACACTGAACGTTGGACAACGTGCCAACCACAGGGTTCTTGCCATGGGTAAGGAGGAGTTCTGATTTCTGCATCACACTCACCCCTGGGAAGTGATTGGAGATAAGGTCTCGGTTCTGAAGCCTGAAAACTGAGGTACGGAAGAGATGATGACCTAAGGCCATGGCGGGTTTTATGTGCTCAGTGTGCGGTCAGCTTTCTGGGTGTTGGTCAGGAGGTCAGGCCTCAGGTTGTGTTCGACAGTGCATGAGTGCCCACGTTAGACTATATAATTTGGGTAAAGTCGAGTGCTGTGTAGGTTTACCCTCATTTAAGGTGCCTGGGCAGCTCATGAGGCAATCATTTTTTTTCTAGAGGGCAGGCAGAGTGCTGCATTGTGGGTCCGGAATTGCCAAACTTGAGGGCTTCGGGGCCAGGAGTGTGAGGACGGAAGTCTGAGAAGACAAGCTAGACTTGGGTTTCAGGGCGAGGGCACGGCAGGTACCCCCTGCAGATCTGAACCAATATCTCATGCATCTGAAGTCAGGGCGAGGATCAGACGTTGGCTCAGGTTGGAGTTTCTGAGCATGACGGCCGCTTCATCAAGGGAGCGGAATCTCGAGGCCATTGAGGTTTTCCCACGTTGGGAGTTGTGGGATGCCCCCTTCATGGATTCCTTCTGCGGGACAATTGAGACCTGTTGGACAGCTCCAGGACATCCCATATGGAATGACTCCAGAGCACCGTTCGCGGATGGATGCCTGGGAAGCCCGCCTCGCATTCCAATTGTCTCCTAGCAACAAGACAGTTTAGATCTGATGGCTCTGCGGGAGCAACCGGGGTGGCTGAGTTGAAATGGACTTTCGTGAGGATGGGTCCTAATGTGTTTTTGTGTCCATGAGGGCCTTGGAATGGGGCGGTGGCACCGGGACCCTGAAGTACTCTCCTAAGCTTTGGACATGGCTCCCATGCACAGGTTTCCTTGTGGAGACGAGATGAGTTCTGATGGGTGCCTCAGCAAAACCCCTATGCTCGTATTGGAATCAGGCTTTTGAGGACACATGCCTGTAACCCAAAGCAATGGATCCTATTATGGCCTAGGGTCCTGTCTGGTTCAATCTTCTTCTCGGGGGACATCCATCTATGGTATGAGTGGAGGTCGATTATCAGCTGGTGTCAGACAGCCCATGTTGGTTCCGGGCGACCTACACTATTGGGATGGCCTCAGGGACTTTGGAGATTTCTCCTAATTTGTACGATTTTGGACCATGGAATGGGCAGAATTCCCATGGATTGGTAGGCACAGTCCTAATGTGTGGCTCCAGGGGCCCAGCCTGGAGGGTGTGTGGCCCAAGACTTTGAGGACAGAAGTCTGAAAACACAAACTCAGCTTAGGTTTGGGGACGTAGGTATGGCAGGCCCGATCTACAAACCATGAGAAGAACTCTTCAGGATATGAAGAAAGTGTGAGTCTGAGGCTCTTGCTCAGGCTTTTGTCTCTGGATTTTGTATCAGCGATGGCCGTGGAATGTCGGGGACGCCACATGGGCCATAGACGAATCTTCCTCTCTGAGGATTTGGCCCGATTCCCAATTGCTTTTCGTCAATCTGTGGGATGGGAGGACTCATTTCAGTTTTGTTACCTCAGGTGTCCCACCAAAAGAGGAATTCCAAAGCCAAGCCGTGGGGAAGACTGAAGGGACAACCCGAACTATGGTTAAAAATTGGGGCCTAGGGGCATGGCAAGCCCAATATGATATCTCTTCATCCAGCCACTGAGTGGCCTTACTTGAGGACTGGGCTCAGCCTGAGCGTCACAATGTCTGTTTGTGACCAATGTGGCCCGCGAGCATGGGCGGGGCCCCATGGGCCACACTGGTTTCAACTACACTGAACGTTGGACAACATGCCAACCACAAGGTTTCTTGCCATGGGGAAGGAGTTCTGATTTCTGCATCACCTTCAACCCTGGGCAGTGATTGGAGATAAGGTCTAGGTTCTGAAACCTGAAAACTGATGTTGGGAAGAGATGACGACCTAAGGCAATGGCGGCTCGATGTGCTCAGTGTGCGGCCAGCATTCTGGGAGGGGCCAGGGGGTCCAGGCTCAGGCTGTGTCAGAAAGGGCATTAGTGCCCTGGTCAGCCTATGTATTTGGGGTACAGCCAAGGTCTGTGCAGGTTGATCCTCATTTGGGATTACTGGGTAGCCCCAGAGGACAATGTTTTTCTTCTGGAGGGCCGGCAGAGTGCTGCATTGTAGTTCTGGATTGCCAAACTGGAGGGCTTGTGGGCCAGTAGTCTGACGACAAAAGTCTGAGAACACAAGCTAGGCTTAGGTTTCTGGGTGAGGCCATGGCACGCACAATCTACAGACCTGAATTGAGATCTCATGCATCTGAAGTCAGGGCGAGGATCAGACGATCGCTCAGGTTGGAGTTTCTATCCCTGATGGCCCCTTCATTAATGGGCGGGGGCATCACGAGGCCATGGGTGTTTTCCCACGATGGGAGTTGTGAGAAGCTCCAAACTGCAGACAGTCTTCTGCAGGACAATTGAGACCTGTTGTTTGGCTCCAGGCCAATGATTCTGAGCAGGGTTCTAAGGATGGATGGCTGGGTAGCCCACCTCGCATTCCAATTGTCTCCTAGCAACAAGACAGGTTAGATCTCCTGGATCTGTGGGGAGCAACCGAGGACCCTGAGTTGAAATGGACACCCCTGGGGATGGGTCCTAACGTGCTTTTGTGTCTATGGAGACCTTGGAATGAAGCGGTGGCACTGGGGCCCTAAAGGGATCTCCTAAACAGAGGCTTTGACACAGCTCGAACGTGCAAGTTTCCCATGTGTAGATGAGATGTTTTCTGATGGGTGAGTCAAGAAACAGCTATATGCTGCTTTTGAAATCCAGGCCTCTGAGGAGAGATGCCTGGAAACCAAAGCAATGGATCTGATTAGTGCCTAGGGGCCTGTTCTTTCCTTCATACCTCTGGGGACATCTGTCTATGGGTCTGAGTGCAGGTAGGTGCTCAGTTGGGCTCAGATTGCCCCTGTTGTTCCTGGGAAGCCACCACTATTGAGATTGATCAGGGACTTTGGAGGTTTATCCTATTAGAAGGGTAGTGGCCATTGGAATGGGCACACACAATTCCCTTGGAGAGGGCAAGTACAGTCCTCAGGTATGGCTCCAGGGGCCTGAGCCTGTAGGTTGTGTAGGCCAGGGCTGTTTGGACAGTTGTCTGAAAACACAAACTCGGCTTATGTTTCGGGTCATAGGTATGGCAGGACTGATCTACAGACCATGAGGAGAACTCTTCGGAATTTGAAAGAAGGGCGAGTGTGAGGCTCCTGCTCACGTTTTTGTCTCTGGATATCGTGTCACTCATGGTCGTGGAATTTCTGGGTGACTTCATGGAAAATGGACGAGTCTTACTCTGGTGGTTTGGCCCCGTCCAAAGAGTTTGGGGTCATTCTGTGGGCGGGAAGAAGTCCGTTTTTTTTTTATTCTTGTTTTTTTCTTTTTTATCCTCAGGTGTCCCACCAAATGAGGGATTCCAGAGTAGAGCCCTGGGGAGGGGCGACTGGACAATCAGAAATTTGGTTAAAAATTGGGGCCTAGGGACATGTCAAGCCCATTATGACATCTAATGGTCCAGAAACTGAGAGGACTTACTAGAGGACAGGACTCATGCTGAGGGTCACAATGCGTGTGTATGCCCACGTCGCACTCAAGAATGGGCGGGGCCTCAGGGTGAATGCTGGTTTATCCTACACTGAACGTTGGACAACGTGCCAACCACAGGGTTCTTGCCATGGGTAAGGAGGAGTTCTGATTTCTGCATCACACTCACCCCTGGGAAGTGATTGGAGATAAGGTCTCGGTTCTGAAGCCTGAAAACTGAGGTACGGAAGAGATGATGACCTAAGGCCATGGCGGGTTTTATGTGCTCAGTGTGCGGTCAGCTTTCTGGGTGTTGGTCAGGAGGTCCGGCCTCAGGTTGTGTTCGACAGTGCATTAGTGCCCAGGTTAGACTATATAATTTGGGTAAATTCGAGTGCTGTGTAGGTTTACCCTCATTTAAGGTGCCTGGGCAGCTCATGAGTCAATAATTTTTTTTCTAGAGGGCAGGCAGAGTGCTGCATTGTGGGTCCAGAATTGCCAAACTTGAGGGCTTCGGGGCCAGGAGTGTGAGGACGGAAGTCTGAGAAGACAAGCTAGACTTGGGTTTCAGGGCGAGGGCACGGCAGGTACCCCCTGCAGATCTGAACCAATATCTCATGCATCTGAAGTCAGGGCGAGGATCAGACGTTGTCTCAGATTGGAGTTTCTGAGCATGACGGCCGCTTCATCAAGGGAGCGGAATCTCGAGGCCATTGAGGTTTTCCCACGTTGGGAGTTGTGGGATGCCCCCTTCATGGATTCCTTCTGCGGGACAATTGAGACCTGTTGGACAGCTCCAGGACATCTCATATGGAATGACTCCAGAGCACCGTTCGCGGATGGATGCCTGGGAAGCCCGCCTCGCATTCCAATTGTCTCCTAGCAACAAGACAGTTTAGATCTGATGGCTCTGCGGGAGCAACCGGGGTGGCTGAGTTGAAATGGACTTTCCTGAGGATGGGTCCTAATGTGTTTTTGTGTCCATGAGGGCCTTGGAATGGGGCGGTGGCACCGGGACCCTGAAGTACTCTCCTAAGCTTTGGACATGGCTCCCATGCACAGGTTTCCTTGTGGAGACGAGATGAGTTCTGATGGGTGCCTCAGGAAAACCCCTATGCTCGTATTGGAATCAGGCTTTTGAGTACAAATGCCTGTAACCCAAAGCAATGGATCCTATTATGGCCTAGGGTCCTGTCTGGTTCAATCTTCTTCTCTGGGGACATCCATCTATGGTATGAGTGGAGGTCGATTATCAGCTGGTGTCAGACAGCCCATGTTTGTTCCGGGCGACCTACACTATTGGGATGGCCTCAGGGACTTTGGAGATTTCTCCTAATTTGTACGATTTTGGACCATGGAATGGGCAGAATTCCCATGGATTGGTAGGCACAGTCCTAATGTGTGGCTCCAGTGGCCCAGCCTGGAGGGTGTGTGGCCCAAGACTTTGAGGGCAGAAGTCTGAAAACACAAACTCAGCTTAGGTTTGGGGACGTAGGTATGGCAGGCCCGATCTACAAACCATGAGAAGAACTCTTCAGGATATGAAGAAAGTGTGAGTCTGAGGCTCTTGCTCAGGCTTTTGTCTCTGGATTTTGTATCAGCGATGGCCGTGGAATGTCGGGGACGCCTCATGGGCCATAGACGAATCTTCCTCTCTGAGGATTTGGCCCGATTCCCAATTGCTTTCCGTCAATCTGTGGGATGGGAGGACTCATTTCAGTTTTGTTACCTCAGGTGTCCCACCAAAAGAGGAATTCCAAAGCCAAGCCGTGGGGAAGACTGAAGGGACAACCCGAACTATGGTTAAAAATTGGGGCCTAGGGGCATGGCAAGCCCAATATGATATCTCTTCATCCAGCCACTGAGTGGCCTTACTTGAGGACTGGGCTCAGCCTGAGCGTCACAATGTGTGTTTGTGACCAATGTGGCCCGCGAGCATAGGCGGGGCCTCATGGGCCACACTGGTTTCAACTACACTGAACGTTGGACAACATGCCAACCACAAGGTTTCTTGCCATGGGGAAGGAGTTCTGATTTCTGCATCACCTTCAACCCTGGGCAGTGATTGGAAATAAGGTCTAGGTTCTGAAACCTGAAAACTGATGTTGGGAAGAGATGACGACCTAAGGCCATGGCGGCTCGATGTGCTCAGTGTGCGGCCAGCTGTCTGGGAGGGGCCAGGGGGTCCAGGCTCAGGCTGTGTCAGAAAGGGCATTAGTGCCCTGGTCAGCCTATGTATTTGGGGTACAGCCAAGGTCGGTGCAGGTTGATCCTCATTTGGGATTACTGGGTAGCACCAGAGGACAATATTTTTCTTCTGGAGGGCCGGCAGAGTGCTGCATTGTAGTTCTGGATTGCCAAACTGGAGGGCTTGTGGGCCAGTAGTCTGACGACAAAAGTCTGAGAACAGAAGCTAGGCTTAGGTTTCTGGGTGAGGCCATGGTACGCACAATCTACAGACCTGAATCGAGATCTCGTGCATCTGAAGTCAGGGCGAGGATCAGACGATCGCTCAGGTTGGAGTTTCTGTCCCTGATGGCCCTTCCTGAATGGGCGGGGGCATCACGAGGCCATGGGGCTTTTCCCACGATGGGAGTTGTGAGAAGCTCCAAACTGCAGAGAGTCTTCTGCAGGACAATTGAGACCTGTTGTTTGGCCCCAGGCCAATGATTCTGAGCAGGGTTCTAAGGATGGATGGCTGGGTAGCCCACCTCGCATTCCAATTGTCTCCTAGCAACAAGACAGGTTAGATCTCCTGGATCTGTGGGGAGCAACCGAGGACGCTGAGTTGAAATGGACACCCCTGGGGATGGGTCCTAACGTGCTTTTGTGTCTATGGAGACCTTGGAATGAAGCGGTGGCACTGGGGCCCTAAAGGGTTCTCCTTAACAGAGGCTTTGACACAGCTCCAACGTGCAAGTTTCCCACGTGTAGATGAGATGTTTTCTGATGGGTGAGTCAAGAAACAGCTATATGCTGCTTTTGAAATCCAGGCCTCTGAGGAGAGATGCCTGGAAACCAAAGCAATGGATCTGATTAGTGCCTAGGGGCCTGTTCTTTCCTTTTTACCTCTGGGGACATCTGTCTATGGGTCTGAGTGCAGGTAGGTGCTCAGTTGGGCTCAGATTGCCCCTGTTGTTCCTGGGAAGCCACCACTATTGAGATGGATCAGGGACTTTGGAGGTTTATCCTATTAGAAGGGTAGTGGCCATTGGAATGGGCACACACAATTCCTTTGGAGAGAGCAAGTACAGTCCTCAGGTTTGGCTCCAGGGGCCTGAGCCTGTAGGTTGTGTAGGCCAGGGCTGTTTGGACAGTTGTCTGAAAACACAAACTCGGCTTATGTTTCGGGTCATAGGTATGGCAGGACTGATCTACAGACCATGAGGAGAACTCTTCGGGATTTGAAAGAAGGGCTAGTGTGAGGCTCCTGCTCAAGTTTTTGTCTCTGGATATCGTGTCACTCATGGTCGTGGAATTTCTTGGTGACTTCATGGGAAATGGACGAGTCTTACTCTCTGGTGGTTTGGCCCCGTCCAAAGAGTTTGGGGTCATTCTGTGGGCGGGAAGAAGTCCGTGTTTTTTTATTCTTGTTTTTTTCTTTTATATCCTCAGGTGTCCCACCAAATGAGGGATTCCAGAGTAGAGCCCTTAGGAGGGGCGACTGGACCATCAGAAATTTGGTTAAAAATTGGGGCCTAGGGACATGTCAAGCCCATTATGACATCTAATGGTCCAGCAACTGAGAGAACTTACTAGAGGACAGGACTCATGCTGAGGGTCACAATGCGTGTGTATGCCCTCGTCGCACTCAAGAATGGGCGGGGCCTCAGGGTGAATGCTGGTTTATCCTACACTGAATGTTGGACAACGTGGCAACCACAGGGTTCTTGCCATGGGTAAGGAGGAGTTCTGATTTCTGCATCACACTCACCCCTGGGAAGTGATTGGAGATAAGGTCTCGGTTCTGAAGCCTGAAAACTGAGGTAGGGATGAGATGATGACCTAAGGCCATGGCGGGTTTTATGTGCTCAGTGTGCGGTCAGCTTTCTGGGTGTTGGTCAGGAGGTCCGGCCTCAGGTTGTGTTCGACAGTGCATTAGTGCCCAGGTTAGACTATATAATTTGGGTAAAGTCGAGTGCTGTGTAGGTTTACCCTCATTTAAGGTGCCTGGGCAGCTCATGAGGCAATCATTTTTTTTCTAGAGGGCAGGCAGAGTGCTGCATTGTGGGTCCGGAATTGCCAAACTTGAGGGCTTCGGGGCCAGGAGTGTGAGGACGGAAGTCTGAGAAGACAAGCTAGACTTGGGTTTCAGGGCGAGGGCACGGCAGGTACCCCCTGCAGATCTGAACCAATATCTCATGCATCTGAAGTCAGGGCGAGGATCAGACGTTGGCTCAGGTTGGAGTTTCTGAGCATGACGGCCGCTTCATGAAGGGAGCGGAATCTCGAGGCCATTGAGGTTTTCCCACGTTGTGAGTTGTGGGATGCCCCCTTCATGGATTTCTTCTGCGGGACAATTGAGACCTGTTGGACAGCTCCAGGACATCCCATATGGAATGACTCCAGAGCACCGTTCGCGGATGGATGCCTGGGAAGCCCGCCTCGCATTCCAATTGTCTCCTAGCAACAAGACAGTTTAGATCTGATGGCTCTTCGGGAGCAACCGGGGTGGCTGAGTTGAAATGGACTTTCCTTAGGATGGGTCCTAATGTGTTTTTGTGTCCATGAGGGCCTTGGAATGGGGCGGTGGCACCGGGACCCTGAAGTACTCTCCTAAGCTTTGGACATGGCTCCCATGCATAGGTTTCCTTGTGGAGACGAGATGAGTTCTGATGGGTGCCTCAGGAAAACCCCTATGCTCGTATTGGAATCAGGCTTTTGAGGACACATGCCTGTAACCCAAAGCAATGGATCCTATTATGGCCTAGGGTCCTGTCTGGTTCAATCTTCTTCTCTGGGGACATCCATCTATGGTATGAGTGGACGTCGATTATCAGCTGGTGTCAGACAGCCCATGTTTGTTCCGGGCGACCTACACTATTGGGATGGCCTCAGGGACTTTGGAGATTTCTCCTAATTTGTACGATTTTGGACCATGGAATGGGCAGAATTCCCATGGATTGGTAGGCACAGTCCTAATGTGTGGCTCCAGGGGCCCAGCCTGGAGGGTGTGTGGCCCAAGACTTTGAGGACAGAAGTCTGAAAACACAAACTCAGCTTAGGTTTGGGGACGTAGGTATGGCAGACCCGATCTACAAACCATGAGAAGAACTCTTCAGGATATGAAGAAAGTGTGAGTCTGAGGCTCTTGCTCAGGCTTTTGTCTCTGGATTTTGTATCAGCGATGGCCGTGGAATGTCGGGGACGCCTCATGGGCCATAGACGAATCTTCCTCTCTGAGGATTTGGCCCGATTCCCAATTGCTTTTCGTCAATCTGTGGGATGGGAGGACTCATTTCAGTTTTGTTACCTCAGGTGTCCCACCAAAAGAGGAATTCCAAAGCCAAGCCGTGGGGAAGACTGAAGGGACAACCCGAACTATGGTTAAAAATTGGGGCCTAGGGGCATGGCAAGCCCAATATGATATCTCTTCATCCAGCCACTGAGTGGCCTTACTTGAGGACTGGGCTCAGCCTGAGCGTCACAATGTGTGTTTGTGACCAATGTGGCCCGCGAGCATAGGCGGGGCCTCATGGGCCACACTGGTTTCAACTACACTGAACGTTGGACAACATGCCAACCACAAGGTTTCTTGCCATGGGGAAGGAGTTCTGATTTCTGCATCACCTTCAACCCTGGGCAGTGATTGGAGATAAGGTCTAGGTTCTGAAACCTGAAAACTGATTTTGGGAAGAGATGACGACCTAAGGCCATGGCGGCTCGATGTGCTCAGTGTGCGGCCAGCTGTCTGGGAGGGGCCAGGGGGTCCAGGCTCAGGCTGTGTCAGAAATGGCATTAGTGCCCTGGTCAGCCTATGTATTTGGGGTACAGCCAAGGTCGGTGCAGGTTGATCCTCATTTGGGATTACTGGGTAGCACCAGAGGACAATGTTTTTCTTCTGGAGGGCCGGCAGAGTGCTGCATTGTAGTTCTGGATTGCCAAACTGGAGGGCTTGTTGGCCAGTAGTCTGACGACAAAAGTCTGAGAACAGAAGCTAGGCTTAGGTTTCTGGGTGAGGCCATGGTACGCACAATCTACAGACCTGAATCGAGATCTCGTGCATCTGAGTCAGGGCGAGGATCAGACGATCGCTCAGGTTGGAGTTTCTGTCCCTGTTGGCCCCTTCATGAATGGGCGGGGGCATCACGAGGCCATGGGGCTTTTTCCACGATGGGAGTTGTGAGAAGCTCCAAACTGCAGAGAGTCTTCTGCAGGACAATTGAGACCTGTTGTTTGGCTCCAGGCCAATGATTCTGAGCAGGGTTCTAAGGATGGATGGCTGGGTAGCCCACCTCGCATTCCAATTGTCTCCTAGCAACAAGACAGGTTATATCTCCTGGATCTGTGGGGAGCAACCGAGGACGCTGAGTTGAAATGGACACCCCTGGGGATGGGTCCTAACGTGCTTTTGTGTCTATGGAGACCTTGGAATGAAGCGGTGGCACTGGGGCCCTAAAGGGTTCTCCTAAACAGAGGCTTTGACACAGCTCCAACGTGCAAGTTTCCCATGTGTAGATGAGATGTTTTCTGATGGGTGAGTCAAGAAACAGCTATATGCTGCTTTTGAAATCCAGGCCTCTGAGGAGAGATGCCTGGAAACCAAAGCAATGGATCTGATTAGTGCCTAGGGGCCTTTTCTTTCCTTTTTACCTCTGGGGACATCTGTCTATGGGTCTGAGTGCAGGTTGGTGCTCAGTTGGGCTCAGATTGCCCCTGTTGTTCCTGGGAAGCCACCACTATTGAGATGGATCAGGGACTTTGGAGGTTTATCCTATTAGAAGGGTAGTGGCCATTGGAATGGGCACACACAATTCCCTTGGAGAGAGCAAGTACAGTCCTCAGGTTTGGCTCCAGGGGCCTGAGCCTGTAGGTTGTGTAGGCCAGGGCTTTTTGGACAGTTGTCTGAAAACACAAACTCGGCTTATGTTTCGGGTCATAGGTATGGCAGGACTGATCTACAGACCATGAGGAGAACTCTTCGGGATTTGAAAGAAGGGCTAGTGTGAGGCTCCTGCTCAAGTTTTTGTCTCTGGATATCGTGTCACTCATGGTCGTGGAATTTCTTGGTGACTTCATGGGAAATGGACGAGTCTTACTCTCTGGTGGTTTGGCCCCGTCCAAAGAGTTTGGGGTCATTCTGTGGGCGGGAAGAAGTCCGTTTTTTTTTTATTCTTGTTTTTTTCTTTTTTATCCTCAGGTGTCCCACCAAATGAGGGATTCCAGAGTAGAGCCCTGGGGAGGGGCGACTGGACCATCAGAAATTTGGTTAAAAATTGGGGCCTAGGGACATGTCAAGCCCATTATGACATCTAATGGTCCAGCAACTGAGAGAACTTACTAGAGGACAGGACTCATGCTGAGGGTCACAATGCGTGTGTATGCCCTCGTCGCACTCAAGAATGGGCGGGGCCTCAGGGTGAATGCTGGTTTATCCTACACTGAATGTTGGACAACGTGCCAACCACAGGGTTCTTGCCATGGGTAAGGAGGAGTTCTGATTTCTGCATCACACTCACCCCTGGGAAGTGATTGGAGATAAGGTCTCGGTTCTGAAGCCTGAAAACTGAGGTAGGGATGAGATGATGACTAAGGCCATGGCGGGTTTTATGTGCTCAGTGTGCGGTCAGCTTTCTGGGTGTTGGTCAGGAGGTCCGGCCTCAGGTTGTGTTCGACAGTGCATTAGTGCCCAGGTTAGACTATATAATTTGGGTAAATTCGAGTGCTGTGTAGGTTTACCCTCATTTAAGGTGCCTGGGCAGCTCATGAGGCAATAATTTTTTTTCTAGAGGGCAGGCAGAGTGCTGCATTGTGGGTCCGGAATTGCCAAACTTGAGGTCTTCGGGGCCAGGAGTGTGAGGACGGAAGTCTGAGAAGACAAGCTAGACTTGGGTTTCAGGGCGAGGGCACAGCAGGTACCCCCTGCAGATCTGAACCAATATCTCATGCATCTGAAGTCAGGGCGAGGATCAGACGTTGGCTCAGGTTGGAGTTTCTGAGCATGACGGCCGCTTCTTGAAGGGAGCGGAATCTCGAGGCCATTGAGGTTTTCCCACGTTGGGAGTTGTGGGATGCCCCCTTCATGGATTTCTTCTGCGGGACAATTGAGACCTGTTGGACAGCTCCAGGACATCCCATATGGAATGACTCCAGAGCACCGTTCGCGGATGGATGCCTGGGAAGCCCGCCTCGCATTCCAATTGTCTCCTAGCAACAAGACAGTTTAGATCTGATGGCTCTGCGGGAGCAACCGGGGTGGCTGAGTTGAAATGGACTTTCCTGAGGATGGGTCCTAATGTGTTTTTGTGTCCATGAGGGCCTTGGAATGGGGCGGTGGCACCGGGACCCTGAAGTACTCTCCTAAGCTTTGGACATGGCTCCCATGCATAGGTTTCCTTGTGGAGATGAGATGAGTTCTGATGGGTGCCTCAGGAAAACCCCTATGCTCGTATTGGAATCAGGCTTTTGAGGACACATGCCTGTAACCCAAAGCAATGGATCCTATTATGGCCTAGGGTCCTGTCTGGTTCAATCTTCTTCTCTGGGGACATCCATCTATGGTATGAGTGGAGGTCGATTATCAGCTGGTGTCAGACAGCCCATGTTTGTTCCGGGCGACCTACACTATTGGGATGGGCTCAGGGACTTTGGAGATTTCTCCTAATTTGTACGATTTTGGACCATGGAATGGGCAGAATTCCCATGGATTGGTAGGCACAGTCCTAATGTGTGGCTCCAGGGGCCCAGCCTGGAGGGTGTGTGGCCCAAGACTTTGAGGACAGAAGTCTGAAAACACAAACTCAGCTTAGGTTTGGGGACGTAGGTATGGCAGGCCCGATCTACAAACCATGAGAAGAACTCTTCAGGATATGAAGAATGTGTGAGTCTGAGGCTCTTGCTCAGGCTTTTGTCTCTGGATTTTGTATCAGCGATGGCCGTGGAATGTCGGGGACGCCTCATGGGCCATAGACGAATCTTCCTCTCTGAGGATTTGGCCCGATTCCCAATTGCTTTTCGTCAATCTGTGGGATGGGAGGACTCATTTCAGTTTTGTTACCTCAGGTGTCCCACCAAAAGAGGAATTCCAAAGCAAAACCGTGGGGAAGACTGAAGGGACAACCCGAACTATGGTTAAAAATTGGGGCCTAGGGGCATGGCAAGCCCAATATGATATCTCTTCATCCAGCCACTGAGTGGCCTTACTTGAGGACTGGGCTCAGCCTGAGCGTCACAATGTGTGTTTGTGACCAATGTGGAGCACGAGCATGGGCGGGGCCTCATGGGCCACACTGGTTTAAACTACACTGAACGTTGGACAACATGCCAACCACAAGGTTTCTTGCCATGGGGAAGGAGTTCTGATTTCTGCATCACCTTCAACCCTGGGCAGTGATTGGAGATAAGGTCTAGGTTCTGAAACCTGAAAACTGATGTTGGGAAGAGATGACGACCTAAGGCCATGGCGGCTCGATGTGCTAAGTGTGCGGCCAGCTGTCTGGGAGGGGCCAGGGGGTCCAGGCTCAGGCTGTGTCAGAAAGGGCATTAGTGCCCTGGTCAGCCTATGTATTTGGGGTACAGCCAAGGTCGGTGCAGGTTGATCCTCATTTGGGATTACTGGGTAGCACCAGAGGACAATGTTTTTCTTCTGGAGGGCCGGCAGAGTGCTGCATTGTAGTTCTGGATTGCCAAACTGGAGGGCTTGTGGGCCAGTAGTCTGACGACAAAAGTCTGAGAACACAAGCTAGGCTTAGGTTTCTGGGTGAGGCCATGGCACGCACAATCTACAGACCTGAATCGAGATCTCGTGCATCTGAAGTCAGGGCGAGGATCAGACGATCGCTCAGGTTGGAGTTTCTGTCCCTGATGGCCCCTTCATGAATGGGCGGGGGCATCACGAGGCCATGGGGCTTTTCCCACGAAGGGAGTTGTGAGAAGCTCCAAACTGCAGAGAGTCTTCTGCAGGACAATTGAGACCTGTTGTTTGGCTCCAGGCCAATGATTCTGAGCAGGGTTCTAAGGATGGATGGCTGGGTAGCCCACCTCGCATTCCAATTGTCTCCTAGCAACAAGACAGGTTAGATCTCCTGGATCTGTGGGGAGCAACCGAGGACGCTGAGTTGAAATGGACACCCCTGGGGATGGGTCCTAACGTGCTTTTGTGTCTATGGAGACCTTGGAATGAAGCGGTGGCACTGGGGCCCTAAAGGGTTCTCCTAAACAGAGGCTTTGACATAGCTCCAACGTGCAAGTTTCCCATGTGTAGATGAGATGTTTTCTGATGGGTGAGTCAAGATACAGCTATATGCTGCTTTTGAAATCCAGGCCTCTGAGGAGAGATGCCTGGAAACCAAAGCAATGGATCTGATTAGTGCCTAGGGGCCTGTTCTTTCCTTTTTACCTCTGGGGACATCTGTCTATTGGTCTGAGTGCAGGTAGGTGCACAGTTGGGCTCAGATTGCCCCTGTTGTTCCTGGGAAGCCACCATTATTGAGATGGATCAGGGACTTTGGAGGTTTATCGTATTAGAAGGGTAGTGGCCATTGGAATGGGCACACACAATTCCCTTGGAGAGGGCAAGTACAGTCCTCAGGTTTGGCTCCAGGGGCCTGAGCCTGTAGGTTGTGTAGGCCAGGGCTGTTTGGACAGTTGTCTGAAAACACAAACTCGGCTTATGTTTCGGGTCATAGGTATGGCAGGACTGATCTACAGACCATGAGGAGAACTCTTCGGGATTTGAAAGAAGGGCGAGTGTGAGGCTCCTGCTCAAGTTTTTGTCTCTGGATTTCGTGCCACTCATGGTCGTGCAATTTCTGGGTGACTTCATGGGAAATGGACGAGTCTTACTCTCTGGTGGTTTGGCCTGGTCCAAAGAGTTTGGGGTCATTCTGTGGGCTGGAAGAAGTCCGTTTTTTTTTTTATTCTTGTTTTTTTCTTTTTTATCCTCAGGTGTCCCACCAAATGAGGGATTCCAGAGTAGAGCCCTGGGGAGGGGCGACTGGACCATCAGAAATTTGGTTAAAAATTGGGGCCTAGGGACATGTCAAGCCCATTATGACATCTAATGATCCAGCCACTGAGAGGACTTACTAGAGGACAGGACTCATGCTGAGGGTCACAATGCGTGTGTATGCCCTCGTCGCACTCAAGAATGGGCGGGGCCTCAGGGTGAATGCTGGTTTATCCTACACTGAACGTTGGACAACGTGCCAACCACAGAGTTCTTGCCATGGGTTATGAGGAGTTCTGATTTCTGCATCACACTCACCCCTGAGAAGTGATTGGACATAAGGTCTCGGTTCTGAAGCCTGAAAACTGAGGTAGGGAAGAGATGATGACCTAAGGCCATGGCGGGTTTTATGTGCTCAGTGTGCGGTCAGCATTCTGGGTGTTGGTCAGGAGGTCCGGGCTCAGGTTGTGTTCGACAGTGCATTAGTGCCCAGGTTAGACTATATAATTTGGGTAAAGTCGAGTGCGGTGTAGGCTTATCCTCATTTAAGGTGCCTGGGCAGCTCATGAGGCAATAATTTTTTTTCTAGAGGGCAGGCAGAGTGCTGCATTGTGGGTCCGGAATTGCCAAACTTGAGGGCTTCGGGGCCAGGAGTGTGAGGACGGAAGTCTGAGAAGACAAGCTAGACTTGGGTTTCAGGGCGAGGGCACGGCAGGTACCCCCTGCAGATCTGAACCAATATCTCATGCATCTGAAGTCAGGACGAGGATCAGACGTTGGCTCATGTTGGAGTTTCTGAGCATGATGGCCGCTTCATGAAGGGAGCGGAATCTCGAGGCCATTGAGGTTTTCCCACGTTGGGAGTTGTGGGATGCCCCCTTCATGGATTCCTTCTGAGGGACAATTGAGACCTGTTGGACAGCTCCAGGACATCCCATATGGAATGACTCCAGAGCCCCGTTCGCGGATGGATGCCTGGGAAGCCCGCCTCGCATTCCAATTGTCTCCTAGCAACAAGACAGTTTAGATCTGATGGCTCTGCGGGAGCAACCGGGGTGGCTGAGTTGAAATGGACTTTCCTGAGGATGGGTCCTAATGTGTTTTTGTGTCCATGAGGGCCTTGGAATGGGGCGGTGGCACCGGGACCCTGAAGTACTCTCCTAAGCTTTGGACATGGCTCCCATGCACAGGTTTCCTTGTGGAGACGAGATGAGTTCAGATGGGTGCCTCAGGAAAACCCCTATGCTCGTATTGGAATCAGGCTTTTGAGGACACATGCCTGTAACCCAAAGCAATGGATCCTATTATGGCCTATGGTCCTGTCTGGTTTAATCTTCTTCTCTGGGGACATCCATCTATGGTATGAGTGGAGGTCGATTATCAGCTGGTGTCAGACAGCCCTTGTTTGTTCCGGGCGACCTACACTATTGGGATGGCCTCAGGGACTTTGGAGGTTTCTCCTAATTTGTACGATTTTGGACCATGGAATGGTCAGAATTCCCATGGATTGGTAGGCACAGTCCTAATGTGTGGCTCCAGGGCGCAGCCTGGAGGGTTTATGGCCCAAGACTTTGAGGACAGAAGTCTGAAAACACAAACTCATCTTAGGTTTGGGGACGTAGGTATGGCAGGCCCGATCTACATACCATGAGAAGAACTCTTCAGGATATGAAGAAATTGCGAGTCTGAGGCGCTTGCTCAGGCTTTTGTCTCTGGATTTTGTATCAGCGATGGCCGTGCAATGTCGGGGAGGCCTCATGGGCCATGGACGAATCTTCCTCTCTGAGGATTTGGCCCGATTCCCAATTGTTTTTCGTCAATCTGTGGGATGGGAGGACTCATTTCAGGTTTGTTACCTCAGGTGTCCCACCAAAAGAGGAATTCCAAAGCCAAGCCGTGGGGAAGACTGAAGGGACAACCCGAACTATGGTTAAAAATTGGGGCCTAGGGGCAAGGCAAGCCCAATATGCTATCTCTTCATCCAGCCACTGAGTGGCCTTATTTGAGGACTGGGCTCAGCCTGAGCGTCACAATGTGTGTTTGTGACCTTGTGGCCCGCGAGCATGGGCGGGGCCTCATGGGCCACACTGGTTTCAACTACACTGAACGTTGGACAACATGCCAACCACAAGATTTCTTGCCATGGGGAAGGAGTTCTGATTTCTGCATCACCTTGAACCCTGGGCAGTGATTGGAAATAAGGTCTAGGTTCTGAAACCTGAAAACCGAGGTTGGGAAGAGATGACGACCTAAGGCCACGGCGGCTCGATGTGCTCAGTGTGCGGCCAGCTGTCTGGGAGGGTCCAGGGTGTCCAGGCTCAGGCTGTGTCGAAAGGGCATTAGTGCCCTGGTCAGCCTATTTATTGGGGGTAAAGCCAAGGTCGGTGCAGGTTGATCCTCATTTGGGGTTTCTGGGTAGCCCCAGAGGACAATGTTTTTCTTCTGGAGGGCAGGCAGAGTGCTGCATTGTAGTTCTGGATTGCCAAACTGGAGGGCTTATGGGCCAGTAGTCTGACGACAAAAGTATGAGAACACAAGCTAGGCTTAGGTTTCTGGGTGAGGCCATGGCAGGCACAATCTACAGACCTGAATCGAGATCTCGTGCATCTGAAGTCAGGGCGAGGATCAGACGATCGCTCAGGTTCGAGTTTCTGTCCCTGATGGCTCCTTCATGAATGAGGGCGGGCATCACGAGGGCATGGGTGTTTTCCCACGATGGGAGTTGTGAGAAGCTCCAAACTGCAGAGAGTCTTCTGCCGGACAATTGAGACCAGTTGTTTGGCTCCAGGCCAATGATTCTGAGCAGGGTTCTAAGGATGGATGGCTGGGTAGCCCACCTCGCATTCCAATTGTCTCCTAGCAACAAGACAGGTTAGATCTCCTGGATCTGTGGGGAGCAACCGAGTAGGCTGAGTTGAAATGGACACCCCTGGGGATGGGTCCTAACGTGCTTTTGTGTCTATGGAGACCTTGGAATGAAGCGGTGGCACTGGGGCCCTAAAGGGTTCTCATAAACAGAGGCTTTGACACAGCTCCAACGTGCAAGTTTCCCATGTGTAGATGAGATGTTTTCAGATGGTTGAGTCAAGAAACAGCTATATGCTGCATTTGAAATCTAGGCCTCTGAGGAGAGATGCCTGGAAACCAAGCAATGGATCTGATTAGTGCCTAGGGGCCTGTTTTTTCCTTTTTACCTCTGGGGACATCTGTCTATGGGTCTGAGTGCAGGTAGTTGCTCAGTTGGGCTCAGATTGCCCCTGTTTTACCTGGGAAGCCACCACTATTGAGATGGATCAGGGACTTTGGAGGTTTATCCTATTAGAAGGGTTGTGGCCATTGGAATGGGCACACACAATTCCCTTGGAGAGGGCAAGTACAGTCCTCAGGTTTGGCTTCAGGGGCCTGTAGGTTGTGTAGGCCAGGGCTGTTTGGTCAGTTCTCTGAAAACACAAACTCGGCTTATGTTTCGGGTCATATGTATGGCAGAACTGATCTAGAGGCCATGAGGAGAACTCTTCGGGATTTGAAAGAAGGGCGAGTGTGAGGCTCCTGCTCAAGTTTTTGTCTCTGGATATCGTGTCACTCATGGTCGTGGAATTTCTGGGTGACTTCATGGGAAATGGACGAGTCTTACTCTCTGGTGGTTTGGACTCGTCCAAAGAGTTTGGGGTCATTCTGTGGGCTGGAAGAAGTCCGTTTTTTTTTTATTATTCTTGTTTTTTTCTTTTTTATCCTCAGGTGTCCCAACAAATGAGGGATTCCAGAGTAGAGCCCTTGGGAGGGGCGACTGGACCATCAGAAATTTGGTTAAAAATTGGGGCCTAGGGACATGTCAAGCCCATTATGACATCTAATGGTCCAGCAACTGAGAGGACTTACTAGAGAACAGGACTCATGCTGAGGGTCACAATGCGTGTGTATGCCCTCGTCGCACTCAAGAATGGGCGGGGCCTCAGGGTGAATGCTGGTTTCTCCTACACTGAACGTTGGACAATGTGCCAACCACAGGGTTCTTGTCATGGGTAAGGAGGAGTTCTGATTTCTGCATCACACTCACCCCTGGGAAGTGATTGGAGATAAGGTCTCGGTTCTGAAGCCTGAAAACTGTGGGAGGGAAGAGATGATGACCTAAGGCCATGGCGGGTTTTATGTGCTCAGTGTGCGGTCAGCTTTCTGGGTGTTTGTCAGGAGGTCCGGGCTCAGGTTGTGTTCGACAGTGCATTAGTGCCCAGGTTAGACTATATAATTTGGGTAAAGTCGAGTGCTGTGTAGGTTTACCCTCATTTAAGGTGCCTGGGCAGCTCATGAGGCAATAATTTTTTTTCTAGAGGGCAGGCAGAGTGCGGCATTGTGGGTCCGGAATTGTCAATCTTGAGGGCTTCGGGGCTAGGATTGTGAGGACGGAAGTCTGAGAAGACAAGCTAGACTTGGGTTTCAGGGCGAGGGCACGGCAGGTACCCCCTGCAGATCTGAACCAATATCTCATGCATCTGAAGTCAGGGCGAGGATCAGACGTTGGCTCAGGTTGGAGTTTCTGAGCATGACGGCCGCTTCATGAAGGGAGCGGAATGTCGAGGCCATTGAGGTTTTCCCACGTTGGGAGTTGTGGGATGCCCCCTTCATGGATTCCTTCTGCGGGACAATTGAGACCTGTTGGACAGCTCCAGGACATCCCATATGGAATGACTCCAGAGCACCGTTCGCGGATGGATGCCTGGGAAGCCCGCCTCGCATTCCAATTGTCTCCTAGCAACAAGACAGTTTAGATCTGATGGCTCTGCGGGAGCAACCCTGTGGCTGAGTTGAAATAGACTTTCCTGAGGATGGGTCCTAATGTGTTTTTGTGTCCATGAGGGCCTTGGAATGGGGCGGTGGCACCAGGACCCTCAAGTACTCTCCTAATCTTTGGACATGGCTCCCATGCACAGGTTTCCTTGTGGAGACGAGATGAGTTCTGATGGGTGCCTCACTAAAACCCCTATGCTCGTATTCGAATCAGGCTTTTGAGGACACATGCCTGTAACCCAAAGCAATGGATCCTATTATGGCCTAGGTTCCTTTCTGGTTCAATCTTCTTCTCTGGGGACATCCATCTATGGTATGAGTGGAGGTCGATTATCAGCTGGTGTCAGACAGCCCTTGTTTGTTCCAGGCGACCTACACTATTGGGATGGCCTCAGTGACTTTGGAGATTTCTCCAATTTTTACGATTTTGGACCATGGAATGGGCAGAATTCCCATGGATTGGTAGGCACAGTCCTAATGTGTGGCTCCAGGGGCCCAGCCTGGAGGGTGTGTGGCCCAAGACTTTGAGGACAGAAGTCTGAAAACACAAACTCAGCTTAGGTTTGGGGACGTAGGTATGGCAGGCCCGATCTACAAACTATGAGAAGAACTCTTCAGGATATGAAGAAATTGCGACTCTGAGGTGCTTGCTCAGGCTTTTGTCTCTGGATTTTGTATCAGTGATGGCCGTGGAATGACGGGGAGGCCTCATGGGCCATGGACGAATCTTCCTCTCTGAGGATTTGGCCCGATTCCCAATTGCTTTTCGTCAATCTGTGGGATGGGAGGACTCATTTCAGTTTTGTTACCTCAGGTGTCCCACCAAAGAGGAATTCCAAAGCCAAACCGTGGGGAAGACTGAAGGGACAACCCGAACTATGGTTAAAAATTGGGGCCTAGGGGCATGGCAAGCCCAATATGATATCTCTTCATCCAGCCACTGAGTGGCCTTACTTGAGGACTGGGCTCAGCCTGAGCGTCACAATGTGTGTTTGTGACCAATGTGGCCCGCAAGCATGGGCGGGGCCTCATGGGCCACACTGGTTTCAACTACACTGAACGTTGGACAACATGCCAACCACAAGGCTTCTTGCTATGGGGAAGGTGTTCTGATTTCTGCATCACCTTCAACCCTGGGCAGTGACTGGAGATAAGGTCTAGGTTCTAAAACCTGAAAACTGATGTTGGGAAGAAATGACGACCTAAGGCCATGGCGGCTCGATGTGCTCAGTGTGCGGCCAGCTGTCTGGAAGGGGCCAGGGGGTCCAGGCTCAGGCTGTGTCAAAAAGGGCATTAGTGCCCTGGTCAGCCTATGTATTTGGGGTACAGCCAAGGTCGGTGCAGGATGATCCTCATTTGGGGTTACTGGGTAGCCCCAGAAGACAATGTTTTTCTTCTGCAGAGCCGGCAGAGTGCTGCATTGTAGTTCTGGATTTCCAAACTGGAGGGCTTGTGGGCCAGTAGTCTGACGACAAAAGTCTGAGAACACAAGCTAAGCTTAGGTTTCTGGGTGAGGCCATGGCACGCACAATCTACAGACCTGAATCGAGGTCTCGTGCATCTGAAGTCAGGGCGAGGATCAGACGATCGCTCAGGTTCGAGTTTCTGTCCCTGATGGCTCCTTCATGAATGGGGGGGGGCATCAAGAGGGCATGGGTGTTTTCCCACGATGGGAGTTGTGAGAAGCTCCAAACTGCAGAGAGTCTTCTGCCGGACAATTGAGACCAGTTGTTTGGCTCCAGGCCAATGATTCTGAGCAGGGTTCTAAGGATGGATGGCTGGGTAGCCCACCTCGCATTCCAATTGTCTCCTAGCAACAAGACAGGTTAGATCTCCTGGATCTGTAGGGAGCAACCGAGGACGCTGAGTTGAAATGGACCCCCCTGGGGATGGGTCCAGCGTGCTTTTGTGTCTATGGAGACGTTGGATTGAAGCGGTGGCACTGGGGCCCTAAACGGTTCTCCTAAACAGAGGCTTTGACACAGCTCAACGTGCAAGTTTTCCATGTGTAGATGAGATGTTTTCTGATGGGTAAGTGAAGAAACAGCTATATGCTGCTTTTGAAATCCAGGCCTCTGAGGAGAGATGTCTGGAAACCAAAGCAATGGATCTGTTTAGTGCCTAGGGGCCTGTTCTTTCCTTTTTACCTCTGGGGACATCTGTCTATTGGTCGGAGTGCAGGTAGGTGCTCAGTTGGGCTCAGATTGCCCCTGTTTTTCCTGGGAAGCCACCACTATTGAGATGGATCAGGGACTTTGGAGGTTTATCCTATTAAAAGGGTTGTGGCCATTGGAATGGGCACACACAATTCCCTTGGAGAGGGCAAGTACAGTCCTCAGGTTTGGCTCCAGGGGCCTGAGCCTGTAGGTTGTGTTGGCCAGGGCTGTTTGGAGAGTTGTCTGAAAACACAAACTCGGCTTATGTTTCGTGTCATAGGTATGGCAGGACTGATCTACAGACCATGAGGAGAACTCTTCGGGATTTGAAAGAAGGGTGAGTGTGAAGCTCCTGCTCAAGTTTTTGTCTCTGGATATCGTGTCACTCATGGTTGTGGAATTTCTGGGTGACTTCATGGGAAATGGACGAGTCTTACTCTCTGGTGGTTTGTCCCAATCCAAAGAGTTTGGGGTCATTCTGTGGGCTGGAAGAAGTCCGTTTTTTTTTAATTCTTGTTTTTTTCTTTTTTATCCTCATGTGTCCCAACAAATGAGGGATTCCAGAGTAGAGCCCTGTGGAGGGGCGACTGGACCATCAGAAATTTGGTTAAAAATTGGGGCCTAGGGACATGTCAAGCCCATTATGACATCTAATTGTCCAGCAACTGAGAGGACTTACTAGAGGAAAGGACTCATGCTGAAGGTCACAATGCCTGTGTATGCCCTCGTCGCACTCAAGAATGGGCGGGGCCTCAGGGTGAATGCTGGTTTCTCCTACACTGAACGTTGGACAACGTGCCAACCATAGTGTTCTTGCCATGGGTAAGGAGGAGTTCTGATTTC
This sequence comes from Mustela nivalis, assembly GCF_964662115.1. Classification (NCBI taxonomy): domain Eukaryota; kingdom Metazoa; phylum Chordata; class Mammalia; order Carnivora; family Mustelidae; genus Mustela; species Mustela nivalis. Next base: position 34,921 of record NW_028134395.1, on the reverse strand, counting down.
TGCATCACACTCACCCCTGGGAAGTGATTGGAGATAAGGTCTCGGTTCTGAAGCCTGAAAACTGAGGTAGGGAAGAGATGATGACCTAAGGCCATGGCGGGTTTTATGTGCTCAGTGTGCGGTCAGCTTTCTGGGTGTTGGTCAGGAGGTCCGGGCTCAGGTTGTGTTCGACAGTGCATTAGTGCCCAGGTTAGACTATATAATTTGGGTAAGGTCGAGTGCTGTGTTGGTTTATCCTCATTTAAGGTGCCTGGGTAGCTCATGAGGCAATATTGTTTTTTTTTTCTAGAGGGCCGGCAGAGTGCTGCATTGTGGGTCCGGAATTTCCAAATTTTAGGACTTCGGGGCCAGGATTGTGAGGACTGAAGTGTGAGAGTACAAGCTAGACTTGGGTTTCAGGGCGAAGGCACGGCAGGTACCCCCTGAAGATCTGAACCAATATCTCATGCTTCTGAAGTGAGGGCGAGGATCAGACGTTGGCTCAGGTTGGAGTTCCTGTGCATGATGGACGCTTCATGAAGGGAGCGGAATCTCGAGGCCATTGAGGTTTTCCCACGTTGGGAGTTGTGGGATGCCCCCTTCAAGGATTCCTTCTGCGGGACAATTGAGACCTGTTGGACAGCTCCAGGACAGCCCATATGGAAATACTCTAGAGCACCATACGCGTATGGATGCCTGGAAAGCCCGCCTCGCATACCAATTGTCTCCTAGCAACAAGACAGTTTAGATCTGATGTCTCTGCGGGAGCAACCGGGGTGGCTGAGTTGAAATGGACTTTACTGAGGATGGGTCCTAATGTGTTTTTGTGTCCATGAGGGCCTTGGAATGGGGCGGTGGCACCGGGACCCTCAAGTACTCTCCTAAGCTTTGGACATGGCTCCCATGCACAGGTTTCCTTGTGGAGACGAGATGAGTTCTGATGGGTGCCTCAGGAAAACCCCTATGCTCGTATTGGAATCAGGCTTTTGAGGACACATGCCTGTAACCCAAAGCAATGGATCCTATTATGGCCTAGGGTCCTGTCTGGTTCAATCTTCTTCTCTGGGGACTTCCATCTATGGTATGAGTGGAGGTCGATTATCAGCTGGTGTCAGACAGCCCTTGTTTGTTCCGGGTGACCTACACTATTGGGATGTCCTCAGGGACTTTGGAGGTTTCTACTAATTTGTATGATTTTGGACCATGGAATGGGCAGAATTCCCATGGATTGGTAGGCACAGTCCTAATGTGTGGCGCCAGGCACCCAGCCTGGAGGGTGTGTGGCCCAAGATTTTGAGGACAGAAGTCTGAAAACACAAACTCAGCTTAGGTTTGGGGACGTAGGTATGGCAGGCCCGATCGACAAAACATGAGAAGAACTCTTCAGGATATGAAGAAAGTGCGAGTCTGAGGGGCTTGCTCAAGCTTTTGTTCCAATTGTCTCCTAGCAAGAAGACAGGTTAGATCTCCTGGATATGTGGGCAGCTACCGAGGATGCTGAGTTGAAATGGACACCCCTGGGGATGGGTCCTAATGTGCTTTTGTGTCTATGGAGACCTTGGAATGAAGCGGTGGCACTGGGGCCCTAAAGGGTTCTCCTAAACAGAGGCTTTGACACAGCTCCAACGTGCAAGTTTCCCATGTGTAGATGAGATGTTTTCTGATGGGTGAATCAAGAAACAGCTATATGCTGCTTTTGAAATCCAGGCCTCTGAGGAGAGATGCCTGGAAACCAAAGCAATGGATCTGATTAGTGCCTAGGGGCCTGTTCTTTCCTTTTTACCTCTGGGGACATCTGTCTATGGGTCTGAGTGCAGGTAGGTGCTCATTTGGGCTCAGATTGCCCCTGTTTTTCCTGGGAAGCACCACTTTTGAGATGGATCAGGGACTTTGGAGGTTTAACCTATTAGAAGGGTTGTGGCCATTGGAATGGGCACAAACAATTCACTTGGAGAGGGCAAGTACAGTCCTCAGGTTTAGCTCCAGGGGCCTGAGCCTGTAGGTTGTGTAGCCCAGGGCTGTTTGGACAGTTGTCTGAAAACAAACTCAGCTTAGGTTTGGGGCCGTAGGTATGGCAGGCCCGATCTACAAACCATGAGAAGAACTCTTCAGGATATGAAAAAAGTGCGAGTCTGAGTCGCTTGCTCAGGCTATTGTCTCTGGATTTTGTATCAGCGATGGCCGTGGAATGTCGGGGAGGCCTCATGGGCCATGGACGAATCTTCCTCTCTGAGGATTTGGCCGGATTCCCAATTGCTTTTCGTCAATCTGTGGGATGGGAGGACTCATTTCAGGTTTGTTACCTCTGGTGTCCCACCAAAAGAGGAATTCCAAAGCAAAGCCGTGGGGAAGACTGAAGGGACAACCCGAAGTATGGTTAAAAATTGGGCCTAGGGGCATGGCAAGCCCAATATGCTATCTCTTCATCCAGCCACTGAGTGGCCTTACTTGAGGACTGGGTCAGCCTGAGGGTCACAATGTGTGTTTGTGACCAATGTGGCCCGCGAGCATGGGCGGGGCCACATGGGCCACACTGGTTTCAACCACACTGAACGTTGGACAACATGCCAACCACAAGGTTTCTTGCCATGGGGAAGGAGTTCTGATTTCTCCATCACCTTCAACCTTGGGCAGTGATTGGAGATAAGGTCTAGGTTCTGAAACCTGGAAACCGAGGTTGGGAAGAGATGACGACCTAAGGCCACGGAGGCTCGATGTGCTCAGTGTGCGGCCAGCTGTCTGGGACGGGCCAGGGAGTCCAGGCTCAGGCTGTGTCAGAAAGGGCATTAGTGCCCTGGTCAGCCTATGTATTTGGGGTACAGCCAAGGTCGGTGCAGGTTGATCCTCATTTGGGGTTACTGGGTATCCCCAGAGTTCAATGTTTTTCTTCTGGAGGGCCGGCAAGTGATCATTGTAGTTCTGGATTGCCAAACTGGAGGGCTTGTGGGCCAGTAGTCTGACGACAAAAGTCTGAGAACAGAAGCTAGGCTTAGGTTTCTGGGTGAGGCCATGGCAGGCACAATCTACAGACCTGAATCGAGATCTCGTGCATCTGAAGTCAGGGCGAGGATCAGACGATCGCTCAGGTTGGAGTTTCTGTCCCTGATGGCCCCTTCAAGAATGGGGAAGGCATCACGAGGCCATAGGGGTTTTCCCACGATGGGAGTTATGAGAAGCTCCAAACTGCAGAGAGTCTTCTGCAGGATAATTGAGACCTGTTGTTTGGCTCCAGGCCAATGATTCTGAGCAGGGTTCTAAGGATGGATGGCTGGGTAGCCCACCTCGCATTCCAATTGTCTCCTAGCAACAAGACAGGTTAGATCTCCTGGATCTGTGGGGAGCAACCGAGTACGCTGAGTTGAAATGGACACCCCTGGGGATGGGTCCTAACGTGCTTTTGTGTCTATGGAGACCTTGGAATGAAGCGGTGGCACTGGGGCCCTAAAGGGTTCTCCTAAACAGAGGCTTTGACACAGCTCCAACGTGCAAGTTTCCCATGTGTAGAAGAGATGTTTTCTGATGGGTGAGTCAAGAAACAGCTATATGCTGCTTTTGAAATCCAGGCCTCTGAGGAGAGATGCCTGGAAACCAAAGCAATGAATCTGATTAGTGCCTAGGGGCCTGTTCTTTCCTTTTTACCTCTGGGGACATCTGTCTATGGGTCTGAGTGCAGGTAGGTGCTCATTTGGGCTCAGATTGCCCCTGTTTTTCCTGGGAAGCCACCACATTTGAGATGGATCAGGGTCTTAGGAGGTTTATCCTATTAGATGGGTTGTGGCCATTGGATTGGGCACACACAATTCCCTTGGAGAGGGCAAGTACAGTCCTCAGGTTTGGCTCCAGGGGCCTGAGCCTGTAGGTTGTGTAGGCCAGGGCTGTTTGGACAGTTGTCTGAAAACACAAACTCGGCTTATGTTTCGGGTCATAGGTATGGCAGGACTGATGTACAGACCATGAGGAGAACTCTTCGGGATTTGAAAGAAGGGCAAGTGTGAGGCTCTGCTCAAGTTTTTGTCTCTGGATATCGTGTCACTCATGGTCGTGAAATTTCTATGTGACTTTATGGGAAATGGACGAGTCTTACTCTTTGGTGGTTTGGCCCCGTCCAAAGAGATTTGGGTCATTCTGTGGGCTTGAAGAAGTCCGTTTTTTTTTTTTGTTGTTGTTGTTGATTTCTTTTTTAACCTCAGGTGTCCCACCAAATGAGGCATTCCAGAGTAGAGACCTGGGGAGGGGCGACTGGACAGTCAGAAATCTGGTTAAATATTGGGGCCTAGGGACATGTCAAGCCCATTATGACATCTAAAGGTCCAGCCACTGAGAGGACTTACTAGAGGACAGGACTCATACTGAGGGTCACAATGCGTGTGTATGCCCTCGTCGCACTCAAGAATGGGCGGGGCCTCAGGGTGAATGCTGGTTTCTCCTACACTGAACGTTGGACAACGTGCCAACTACAAGGGTTCTTGCCATGGGTAAGGAGGAGTTCTGATTTCTGCATCACACTCACCCCTGGGCAGTGATTGGAGATAAGGTCTCGGTTCTGAAGCCTGAAAACTGAGGTAGGGAAGAGATGATGACCTAAGGCCATGGCGGTTTTTATGTGCTCAGTGTGCGGTCAGCTTTCTGGGTGTTGCTCAGGAGGTCCGGGCTCAGGTTGTGTTCGACAGTGCATTAGTGCCCAGGTTAGACTATATAATTTGGGTAAAGTCGAGTGCTGTGTAGGTTTACCCTCATTTAAGGTGCCTGGGCAGCTCATGAGGCAATCATTTTTTTTCTAGAGGGCAGGCAGAGTGCTGCATTGTGGGTCCGGAAATGCCAAACTTGAGGGCTTCGGGGCCAGGAGTGTGAGGACGGAAGTCTGAGAGGACAAGCTAGACTTGGGTTTCAGGGCGAGGGCACGGTAGGTACCCCCTGCAGATCTGAACCAATATCTCATGCATCTGATGTCAGCGCGAGGATCAGACTTTGGCTCAGGTTGGAGTTTCTGAGCATGACGGCCGCTTCAGGAAGGGAGCGGAATCTCGAGGCCATTGAGGTTTTCCCACGTTGGGAGTTGTGGGATGCCCCCTTCAAGGATTCCTCCTGCGGGACAATTGAGACCTGTTGGACAGCTCTAGGACATCCCATATGGAATGACTCCAGAGCACCGTTCGCGGATGGATGCCTGGGAAGCCCGCCTCGCATTCCAATTGTCTCCTAGCAACAAGACAGTTTAGATCTGATGGCTCTGCCGGAGCAACCGGGGTGGCTGATTTGAAATGGACTTTCCTGAGGATGGGTCCTAATGTGTTTTTGTGTCCATGAGGGCCTTGGAATGGGGCGGTGGCACCGGGACCCTGAAGTACTCTCCTAAGCTGTGGACATGGCTCCCATGCACAGGTTTCCTTGTGGAGACGAGATGAGTTCTGATGGGTGCCTCAGGAAAACCCCTATGCTCGTATTGGAATCAGGCTTTTGAGGACACATGCCTGTAACCCAAAGCAATGGATCCTATTATGGCCTATGGTCCTGTCTGGTTTAATCTTCTTCTCTGGGGACATCCATCTATGGTATGAGTGGAGGTCGATTATCAGCTGGTGTCAGACAGCCCTTGTTTGTTCCGGGCGACCTACACTATTGGGATGGCCTCAGGGACTTTGGAGGTTTCACCTAATTTGTACGATTTTGGACCATGGAATGGGCAGAATTCCCATGGATTGGTAGGCACAGTCCTAATGTGTGGCTCCAGGGGCCCAGCATGGAGGCTGTAAGGCCCAAGATTTGAGGACAGAAGTCTGAAAACACAAACTCAGCTTAGGTTTGGGGACGTAGGTATGGCAGGCCCAATCTACAAACCATGAGAAGAAGCTTCAGGTTATGAAGAAAGTGCGAGTCTGAGGCGCTTGCTCAGGCTTTTGTCTCTGGATTTTGTATCAGCGATGGCCGTGGAATGTCGGGCAGGCCTCATGGGCCATGGATGAACCTTCCTCTCTGAGGATTGGGCCTGATTCCCTATTGCTTTTCTTCAATCTGTGAGATTGAAGTCTCCTATCAGGTTTGTTACCTCAGGTGTCCCACCAAAAGAGGATTTCCAAAGCAAGCCTTGGGGAAGACTGAAGGGACAAGCCGAGCTATGGTTAAAAATTGGGGCCTAGCGGCATGGCAAGCCCAATATTCTATCTCTTCATCCAGCCACTGAGTGGCCTTACTTGAGGACTGGGCTCAGCCTGAGCGTCACAATGTGTGTTTGTGACCAATTTGGCCCGCGAACATGGGCGGGGCCTCATGGGCCACACTGGTTTCAACTACACTGAACGTTGGACAACATGTCAACCACAAGGTTTCTTGCCATGGGGAAGGAGTTCTGATTTCTGCATCACCTTCAACCCTGGGCAGTGATTGGAGATAATGTCTAGGTGCTGAAACCTGAAAACCGAGGTTGGGAAGAGATGACGACCTAAGGCCATGGCGGCTCAATGTGCTCAGTGTGTGGCCAGCTGTCTGGGAGGGGCCAGGGGGTCCAGGCTCAGGCTGTGTCAGAAAGGGCATTAGTGCCCTGGTCAGCCTATGTATTTGGGGTACAGCCAAGGTCGGTGCAGGTTGATCCTCATTTGGGGTTACTGGGTAGCCCCAGAGGACAATGTTTATCTACTGGAGGGCCGGCAGAGTGCTGCATTGTAGTTCTGGATTGCCAAACTGGAGGGCTTGTGGGCCAGTAGTCTGACGACAAAAGTCTGAGAACACAAGCTAGGCTTAGGTTTCTGGGTGAGGCCATGGCAGGCACAATCTACAGACCTGAATCTAGATCTGGTGCATCTGAAGTCAGGGCGAGGATCAGATGATCGCTCAGGTTGGAGTTTCCGTCCCTGATGGCCCCTTCATGAATGGGCGGGGCATCACGAGGCCATGGGTGTTTTCCCACGATGGGAGTTGTGTGAAGCTCCAAACTGCAGAGAGTCTTCTGCAGGACAATTGAGACCTGTTGTTTGGCTCCAGGCCAATGATTCTGAGCAGGGTTCTAAGGATGGATGGCTGGGTAGCCCACCTCGCATTCCAATTGTCTCCTAGCAACAAGACAGGTTAGATCTCCTGGATCTGTGGGGAGCAACCGAGGACGCTGAGTTGAAATGGACACCCCTGGGGATGGGTCCTAACCTGCTTTTGTGTCTATGGAGACCTTGGAATGAAGCGGTGGCACTGGGGCCCTAAAGGGTTCTCCTAAACAGAGGCTTTGACACAGCTCCAACGTGCAAGTTTCCCATGTGTAGATGAGATGTTTTCTGATGGGTGAGTCAAGAAACAGCTATATGCTGCTTTTGAAATCCAGGCCTCTGAGGAGAGATGCCTGGAAACCAAAGCAATGGATCTGATTAGTGCCTAGGGGCCTGTTCTTTCCTTTTTACCTCTGGGGACATCTGTCTATGGGTCTGAGTGCAGGTAGGTGCTCATTTGGGCTCAGATTGCCCCTGTTTTTCCTGGGAAGCCACCACTTTTGAGATGGATCAGGGTCTTAGGAGGTTTATCCTATTAGAAGGGTTGTGGCCATTGGAATGGGCACACACAATTCCCTTTGAGAGGGCAAGTACAGTCCTCAGGTTTGGCTCCAGGGGCCTGAGCCTGTAGGTTGTGTAGGCCAGGGCTGTTTGGACAGTTGTCTGAAAACACAAACTCGGCTTATGTTTCGGGTCATAGGTATGGCAGGACTGATGTACAGACCATGAGGAGAACTCTTCGGGATTTGAAAGAAGGGCAAGTGTGAGGCTCTGCTCAAGTTTTTGTCTCTGGATATCGTGTCACTCATGGTCGTGAAATTTCTATGTGACTTTATGGGAAATGGACGAGTCTTACTCTTTGGTGGTTTGGCCCCGTCCAAAGAGATTTGGGTCATTCTGTGGGCTTGAAGAAGTCCGTTTTTTTTTTTTGTTGTTGTTGTTGATTTCTTTTTTAACCTCAGGTGTCCCACCAAATGAGGCATTCCAGAGTAGAGACCTGGGGAGGGGCGACTGGACAGTCAGAAATCTGGTTAAATATTGGGGCCTAGGGACATGTCAAGCCCATTATGACATCTAAAGGTCCAGCCACTGAGAGGACTTACTAGAGGACAGGACTCATACTGAGGGTCACAATGCGTGTGTATGCCCTCGTCGCACTCAAGAATGGGCGGGGCCTCAGGGTGAATGCTGGTTTCTCCTACACTGAACGTTGGACAACGTGCCAACCACAAGGGTTCTTTCCATGTGTAAGCAGGAGTTCTGATTTCTGCATCACACTCACCCCTGGGCAGTGATTGGAGATAAGGTCTCGGTTGTGAAGCCTGAAAACTGAGGTAGGGAAGAGATGATGACCTAAGGCCATGGCGGGTTTTATGTGCTCAGTGTGCGGTCAGCTTTCTGGGTGTTGGTCAGGAGGTCCGGGCTCAGGTTGTGTTCGACAGTGCATTAGTGCCCAGGTTAGACTATATAATTAGGTTACAGTCGAGTGCTGTGTAGGTTTACCCTCATTTAAGGTGCCTGGGCAGCTCATGAGTCAATAATTTTTTTTCTAGAGGGCAGGCAGAGTGCTGCATTGTGGGTCCGGAATTGCCAAACTTGAGGGCTTCGGGGCCAGGAGTGTGAGGACGGAAGTCTGAGAAGACAAGCTAGACTTGGGTTTCAGGGCGAGGGCCCGGCAGGTACCCCCTGCAGTTCTGAACCAATATCTCATGCATCTGAAGTCAGGGCGAGGATCAGACGTTGGCTCAGGTTGGAGTTTCTGAGCATGACGGCCGCTTCATGAAGGGAGCGGAATCTCGAGGCCATTGAGGTATTCCCACGTTGGGAGTTGTGGGATGCCCCCTTCAAGGATTCCTTCTGCGGGACAATTGAGACCTGTTGGACAGCTCCAGGACATCCCATATGGAATGACTCCAGAGCACCGTTCGCGGATGGATGCCTGGGAAGCCCGCCTCGCATTCCAATTGTCTCCTAGCAACAAGACAGTTTACATCTGATGGCTCTGCGGGCGCAACCGGGGTGGCTGAGTTGAAATGGACTTTCCTGAAAATGGGTCCTAATAAGTTTTTGTGTCCATGAGGGCCTTGGAATGGGGCGGTGGCACCCGGACCCTGAAGTACTCTCCTAAGCTTTGGACATGGCTCCCATGCACAGGTTTCCTTGTGGAGACGAGATGAGTTCTGATGGGTGCCTCAGGAAAACTCCTATGCTCGTATTGGAATCAGGCTTTTGAGGACACATGCCTGTAACCCAAAGCAATGGATCCTATTATGGCCTAGGGTCCTGTCTGGTTCAATCTTCTTCTCTGGGGACATCCATCTATGGTATGAGTGGAGGTCGATTATCAGCTGGTGTCAGACAGCCCTTGTTTGTTCCGGGCGACCTACACTATTGGGATGGCCTCGGGGACTTTGGAGGTTTCTCCTAATTTGTACGATTTTGGACCATGGATTGGTAGGCACAGTCCTAATGTGTGGCTCCAGGGCCCAGCCTGGAGGGTGTGTGGCCCAAGACTTTGAGGACAGAAGTCTGAAAACACAAACTCACCTTAGGTTTGGGGACGTAGGTATGGCAGGCCCGATCTACAAACCATGAGAAGAACTCTTCAGGATATGAAGAAATTGCGAGTCTGAGGCACTTGCTCAGGCTTTTGTCTCTGGATTTTGTATCAGCGATGGCCGTGGAATGTCGGGGAGGCCTCATGGGCCATGGACGAATCTTCCTCTCTGAGGATTTGGCCAGATTCCCAATTGCTTTTCGTCAATCTGTGGGATGGGAGGTCTCCTTTCAGTTTTTTTACCTCAGGTGTCCCACCAAATGAGGAATTCCAAAGCCAAGCCGTGGGGAAGACTGAAGGGACAACCCGAACTATCGTTAAAAATTGGGGCCTAGAGGCATGGCAAGCCCAATATTCTATCTCTTCATCCAGCCACTGAGTGGCCTTACTTGAGGACTGGGCTCAGCCTGAGCGTCACAATGTGTGTTTGTGACCAATGTGGCCCGCGAGCATGGGCGGGGCCGCATGGGCCACACTGGTTTCAACTACACTGAACGTTGGACAACATGCCAACCACAAGATTTCTTGCCATGGGGAAGGAGTTCTGATTTCTGCATCACCTTCAACCCTGGGCAGTGATTGGAGATAAGGTCTAGGTTCTGAAACCTGAAAACCGAGGTTGGGAAGAGATGACGACCTAAGGCCATGGCGGCTCGATGTGCTCAGTGTGCGGCCAGCTGTCTGGGAGGGTCCAGGGGGTCCAGGCTCAGGCTGTGTCAGAAAGGGCATTAGTGCCCTGGTCAGCCTATATATTTGGGGTACAGCCAAGGTCGGTGCAGGTTGATCCTCATTTGGGGTTACTGGGTAGCACCAGAGGACAATGTTTTTCCTCTGCAGAGCCGGTAGAGTGCTGCATTGTAGTTCTGGATTGCCAAACTGGAGGGCTTGTTGGCCAGTAGTCTGACGACAAAAGTCTGAGAACACAAGCTAGGCTTAGGTTTCTGGGTGAGGCCATGGCAGGCACAATCTACAGACCTGAATCGAGATCTGGTGCATCTGAAGTCAGGGCGAGGATCAGACGATCGCTCAGGTTGGAGTTTCTGTCCCTGATGGCCCCTTCATGAATGGGCAGGGCATCACGAGGCCATGGGTGTTTTCCCACGATGGGAGTTGTGAGAAGCTCCAAACTGCAGAGAGTCTTCTGCAGGACAATTGAGACCTGTTGTTTGGCTCCAGGCCAATGATTCTGAGCAGGGTTCTAAGGATGGATGGCTGGGTAGCCCACCTCGCATTCCAATTTTCTCCTAGCAACAAGACAGGTTAGATCTCCTGGATCTGTGGGGAGCAACCGAGGACCCTGAGTTGAAATGGACACCCCTGGGGATGGGTCCTAACGTGCTTTTGTGTCTATAGAGACCTTGGAATGAAGCGGTGGCACTGGGGCCCTAAAGGGTTCTCCTAAACAGAGGCTTTGACACAGCTCCAACGTGCAAGTTTCCCATGTGTAGATGAGATGTTTTCTGATGGGTGAGTCAAGAAACAGCTATATGCTGCTTTTGAAATCCAGGCCTCTGAGGAGAGATGCCTGGAAACCAAAGCAATGGATCTGATGAGTGCCTAGGGGCCTGTTCTTTCCTTTTTACCTCTGGGGACATCTGTCTATGGGTCTGAGTGCAGGTAGGTGCTCAGTTGGGCTCAGATTGCCCCTGTTTTACCTGGGAAGCCACCACTATTGTGATGGATCAGGGACTTTGGAGGTTTATCCTATTAGAAGGGTTGTGGCCATTGGAATGGGCACACACAATTCCCTTGGAGAGGGCAAGTACAGTCCTCAGGTTTGGCTCCAGGGGCCTGAGCCTGTAGGTTGTGTAGGCCAGTGCTGTTTGGACAGTTGTCTGAAAACACAAACTCGGCTTATGTTTCGGGTCATAGGTATGGCAGGACTGATCTACAGACCATGAGGAGAACTCTTCGGGATTTCAAAGAAGGGCGAGTGTGAGGCTCCTGCTCAAGTTTTTGTCTCTGGATATCGTGTCACTCATGGTCGTGCAATTTCTGGATGACCTTATGGGAAATGGACGAGTCTTACTCTCTGGTGGTTTGGCCCCGTCCAAAGAGTTTGGGGTCATTTTGTGGGCTGAAAGAAGTACGTTTTTTTTTTGTTGTTGTTGTTGTTGTTGTTGTTGTTGATTTGTTTTTTAACCTCAGGTGTCCCACCAAATGATGGATTCCAGAGTAGAGCCCTGGCGAGGGGCGACTGGACAATCAGAAATCTGGTTAAATATTGGGGCCTAGGGACATGTCAAGCCCATTATGACATCTAATGATCCAGCCACTGAGAGGACTTACTAGAGGACAGGACTCATGCTGAGGGTCACAATGCGTGTGTATGCCCTCGTCCCACTCAAGAATGGGCGGGGCCTCAGGGTGAATGCTTTTTTCTCCAACACCGAACGTTGGACAACGTGCCAACCACAAGGGTTCTTTCCATGTGTAAGCAGGAGTTCTGATTTCTGCATCACACTCACCCCTGGGCAGTGATTGGAGATAAGGTCTCGGTTGTGAAGCCTGAAAACTGAGGTAGGGAAGAGATGATGACCTAAGGCCATGGCGGGTTTTATGTGCTCAGTGTGCAGGCAGCTTTCTGGGTGTTGGTCAGGAGGTCCGGGCTCAGGTTGTGTTCGACAGTGCATTAGTGCCCAGGTTAGACTATATAATTAGGGTACAGTCGAGTGCTGTGTAGGTTTACCCTCATTTAAGGTGCCTGGGCAGCTCATGAGTCAATAATTTTTTTTCTAGAGGGCAGGCAGAGTGCTGCATTGTGGGTCCGGAATTGCCAAACTTGAGGGCTTCGGGGCCAGGAGTGTGAGGACGGAAGTCTGAGAAGACAAGCTAGACTTGGGTTTCAGGGCGAGGGCCCGGCAGGTACCCCCTGCAGTTCTGAACCAATATCTCATGCATCTGAAGTCAGGGCGAGGATCAGACGTTGGCTCAGGTTGGAGTTTCTGAGCATGACGGCCGCTTCATGAAGGGAGCGGAATCTCGAGGCCATTGAGTTATTCCCACGTTGGGAGTTGTGGGATGCCCCCTTCAAGGATTCCTTCTGCGGCACAATTGAGACCTTTTGGACAGCTCCAGGACATCCCATATGGAATGACTCCAGAGCACCGTTCGCGGATGGATGCCTGGGAAGCCCGCCTCGCATTCCAATTGTCTCCTAGCAACAAGACAGTTTACATCTGATGGCTCTGCGGGAGCAACCGGGGTGGCTGAGTTGAAATGGACTTTCCTGAAAATGGGTCCTAATAAGTTTTTGTGTCCATGAGGGCCTTGGAATGGGGCGGTGGCACCCGGACCCTGAAGTACTCTCCTAAGCTTTGGACATGGCTCCCATGCACAGGTTTCCTTGTGGAGACGAGATGAGTTCTGATGGGTGCCTCAGGAAAACTCCTATGCTCGTATTGGAATCAGGCTTTTGAGGACACATGCCTGTAACCCAAAGCAATGGATCCAATTATGGCCTAGGGTCCTGTCTGGTTCAATCTTCTTCTCTGGGGACATCCATCTATGGTATGAGTGGAGGTCGATTATCAGCTGGTGTCAGACAGCCCTTGTTTGTTCCGGGCGACCTACACTATTGGGATGGCCTCGGGGACTTTGGAGGTTTCTCCTAATTTGTACGATTTTGGACCATGGATTGGTAGGCACAGTCCTAATGTGTGGCTCCAGGGCCCAGCCTGGAGGGTGTGTGGCCCAAGACTTTGAGGACAGAAGTCTGAAAACACAAACTCAGCTTAGGTTTGGGGACGTAGGTATGGCAGGCCCGATCTACAAACCATGAGAAGAACTCTTCAGGATATGAAGAAATTGCGAGTCTGAGGCGCTTGCTCAGGCTTTTGTCTCTGGATTTTGTATCAGCAATGGCCGTGGAATGTCGGGGAGGTTTCATGGGCCATGGATGAACCTTCCTCTCTGAGGATTGGGCCTGATTCCCTATTGCTTTTCTTCAATCTGTGAGATTGAAGTCTCCTATCAGGTTTGTTACCTCAGGTGTCCCACCAAAAGAGGATTTCCAAAGCAAGCCTTGGGGAAGACTGAAGGGACAAGCCGAGCTATGGTGAAAAATTGGGGCCTAGCGGCATGGCAAGCCCAATATTCTATCTCTTCATCCAGCCACTGAGTGGCCTTACTTGAGGACTGGGCTCAGCCTGAGCGTCACAATGTGTGTTTGTGACCAATGTGGCCCGCGAGCATGGGCGGGGCCGCATGGGCCACACTGGTTTCAACTACACTGAACGTTGGACAACATGCCAACCACAAGATTTCTTGCCATGGGGAAGGAGTTCTGATTTCTGCATCACCTTCAACCCTGGGCAGTGATTGGAGATAAGGTCTAGGTTCTGAAACCTGAAAACCGAGGTTGGGTAGAGATGACGACCTAAGGCCATGGCGGCTCGATGTGCTCAGTGTGCGGCCAGCTGTCTGGGAGGGTCCAGGGGGTCCAGGCTCAGGCTGTGTCAGAAAGGGCATTAGTGCCCTGGTCAGCCTATATATTTGGGGTACAGCCAAGGTCGGTGCAGGTTGATCCTCATTTGGGGTTACTGGGTAGCCCCAGAGGACAATGTTTTTCCTCTGCAGAGCCGGTAGAGTGCTGCATTGTAGTTTTGGATTGCCAAACTGGAGGGCTTGTGGGCCAGTAGTCTGACGACAAAAGTATGAGAACACAAGCTAGGCTTAGGTTTCTGGGTGAGGCCATGGCAGGCACAATATACAGACCTGAATCGAGATCTGGTGCATCTGAAGTCAGGGCGAGGATCAGACGATCGCTCAGGTTGGAGTTTCTGTCCCTGATGGCCCCTTCATGAATGGGCAGGGCATCACGAGGCCATGGGTGTTTTCCCACGATGGGAGTTGTGAGAAGCTCCAAACTGCAGAGAGTCTTCTGCAGGACAATTGAGACCTGTTGTTTGGCTCCAGGCCAATGATTCTGAGCAGGGTTCTAAGGATGGATGGCTGGGTAGCCCACCTCGCATTCCAATTTTCTCCTAGCAACAAGACAGGTTAGATCTCCTGGATCTGTGGGGAGCAACCGAGGACCCTGAGTTGAAATGGACACCCCTGGGGATGGGTCCTTACGTGCTTTTGTGTCTATAGAGACCTTGGAATGAAGCGGTGGCACTGGGGCCCTAAAGGGTTCTCCTAAACAGAGGCTTTGACACAGCTCCAACGTGCAAGTTTCCCATGTGTAGATGAGATGTTTTCTGATGGGTGAGTCAAGAAACAGCTATATGCTGCTTTTGAAATCCAGGCCTCTGAGGAGAGATGCCTGGAAACCAAAGCAATGGATCTGATGAGTGCCTAGGGGCCTGTTCTTTCCTTTTTACCTCTGGGGACATCTGTCTATGGGTCTGAGTGCAGGTAGGTGCTCAGTTGGGCTCAGATTGCCCCTGTTTTACCTGGGAAGCCACCACTATTGTGATGGATCAGGGACTTTGGAGGTTTATCCTATTAGAAGGGTTGTGGCCATTGGAATGGGCACACACAATTCCCTTGGAGAGGGCAAGTACAGTCCTCAGGTTTGGCTCCAGGGGCCTGAGCCTGTAGGTTGTGTAGGCCAGTGCTGTTTGGACAGTTGTCTGAAAACACAAACTCGGCTTATGTTTCGGGTCATAGGTATGGCAGGACTGATCTACAGACCATGAGGAGAACTCTTCGGGATTTCAAAGAAGGGCGAGTGTGAGGCTCCTGCTCAAGTTTTTGTCTCTGGATATCGTGTCACTCATGGTCGTGCAATTTCTGGATGACCTTATGGGAAATGGACGAGTCTTACTCTCTGGTGGTTTGGCCCCGTCCAAAGAGTTTGGGGTCATTTTGTGGGCTGAAAGAAGTACGTTTTTTTTTTTGTTGTTGTTGTTGTTGTTGTTGTTGATTTGTTTTTTAACCTCAGGTGTCCCACCAAATGATGGATTCCAGAGTAGAGCCCTGGCGAGGGGCGACTGGACAATCAGAAATCTGGTTAAATATTGGGGCCTAGGGACATGTCAAGCCCATTATGACATCTAATGATCCAGCCACTGAGAGGACTTACTAGAGGACAGGACTCATGCTGAGGGTCACAATGCGTGTGTATGCCCTCGTCCCACTCAAGAATGGGCGGGGCCTCAGGGTGAATGCTTTTTTCTCCAACACCGAACATTGGACAACGTGCCAACCACAAGGGTTCTTTCCATGTGTAAGCAGGAGTTCTGATTTCTGCATCACACTCACCCCTGGGCAGTGATTGGAGATAAGGTCTCGGTTGTGAAGCCTGAAAACTGAGGTAGGGAAGAGATGATGACCTAAGGCCATGGCGGGTTTTATGTGCTCAGTGTGCAGGCAGCTTTCTGGGTGTTGGTCAGGAGGTCCGGGCTCAGCTTGTGTTCGACAGTGCATTAGTGCCCAGGTTAGACTATATAATTAGGGTACAGTCGAGTGCTGTGTAGGTTTACCCTCATTTAAGGTGCCTGGGCAGCTCATGAGTCAATAATTTTTTTTCTAGAGGGCAGGCAGAGTGCTGCATTGTGGGTCCGGAATTGCCAAACTTGAGGGCTTCGGGGCCAGGAGTGTGAGGACGGAAGTCTGAGAAGACAAGCTAGACTTGGGTTTCAGGGCGAGGGCCCGGCAGGTACCCCCTGCAGTTCTGAACCAATATCTCATGCATCTGAAGTCAGGGCGAGGATCAGACGTTGGCTCAGGTTGGAGTTTCTGAGCATGACGGCCGCTTCATGAAGGGAGCGGAATCTCGAGGCCATTGAGGTATTCCCACGTTGGGAGTTGTGGGATGCCCCCTTCAAGGATTCCTTCTGCGGCACAATTGAGACCTGTTGGACAGCTCCAGGACATCCCATATGGAATGACTCCAGAGCACCGTTCGCGGATGGATGCCTGGGAAGCCCGCCTCGCATTCCAATTGTCTCCTAGCAACAAGACAGTTTAGATCTGATGGCTCTGCGGGAGCAACCGGGGTGGCTGAGTTGAAATGGACTTTCCTGAAAATGGGTCCTAATAAGTTTTTGTGTCCATGAGGGCCTTGGAATGGGGCGGTGGCACCCGGACCCTGAAGTACTCTCCTAAGCTTTGGACATGGCTCCCATGCACAGGTTTCCTTGTGGAGACGAGATGAGTTCTGATGGGTGCCTCAGGAAAACTCCTATGCTCGTATTGGAATCAGGCTTTTGAGGACACATGCCTGTAACCCAAAGCAATGGATCCAATTATGGCCTAGGGTCCTGTCTGGTTCAATCTTCTTCTCTGGGGACATCCATCTATGGTATGAGTGGAGGTCGATTATCAGCTGGTGTCAGACAGCCCTTGTTTGTTCCGGGCGACCTACACTATTGGGATGGCCTCGGGGACTTTGGAGGTTTCTCCTAATTTGTACGATTTTGGACCATGGATTGGTAGGCACAGTCCTAATGTGTGGCTCCAGGGCCCAGCCTGGAGGGTGTGTGGCCCAAGACTTTGAGGACAGAAGTCTGAAAACACAAACTCAGCTTAGGTTTGGGGACGTAGGTATGGCAGGCCCGATCTACAAACCATGAGAAGAACTCTTCAGGATATGAAGAAATTGCGATTCTGAGGCGCTTGCTCAGGCTTTTGTCTCTGGATTTTGTATCAGCGATGGCCGTGGAATGTCGGGGTGGCCTCATGGGCCATGGACGAATCTTCCACTCTGAGGATTTGGCCCGATTCCCAATTGCTTTTCGTCAATCTGTGGGATGGTAGGTCTCCTTTCAGTTTTTTTACCTCAGGTGTCCCACCAAAAGAGGAATTCCAAAGCCAAGCCGTGGGGAAGACTGAAGGGACAACCCGAACTATGGTTAAAAATTGGGGTCTAGGGGCATGGCAAGCCCAATATTCTATCTCTTCATCCAGCCACTGAGTGGCCTTACTTGAGGACTGGGCTCAGCCTGACTGTCACAGTGTGTGTTTGTGACCAATGTGGCCCGCGACCATGGGCGGGGCCGCATGGGCCACACTGGTTTCAACTACACTGAACGTTGGACAACATGCCAACCACAAGGTTTCTTGCCATGGGGAAGGAGTTCTGATTTCTGCATCACCTTCAACCCTGGGCAGTGATTGGAGATAAGGTCTAGGTTCTGCAACCTGAAAACCGAGGTTGGGAAGAGATGACGACCTAAGGCCATGGCGGCTCGATGTGCTCAGTATGCGGCCAGCTGTCTGGGAGGGTCCAGGGGGTCCAGGCTCAGGCTGTGTCAGAAAGGGCATTAGTGCCCTGGTCAGCCTATGTATTTGGGGTACAGCCAAGGTCGGTGCAGGTTGATCCTCATTTGGGGTTACTGGGTAGCCCCAGAGGACAATGTTTTTCTTCTGCAGAGCCGGCAGAGTGCTGCATTGTAGTTCTGGATTGCCAAACTGGAGGGCTTGTGGGCCAGTAGTCTGACGACAAAAGTCTGAGAACACAAGCTAGGCTTAGGTTTCTGGGTGAGGCCATGGCAGGCACAATCTACAGACCTGAATCGAGATCTGGTGCATCTGAAGTCAGGGCGAGGATCAGACGATCGCTCAGGTTGGAGTTTCTGTCCCTGATGGCCCCTTCATGAATGGGCAGGGCATCACGAGGCCATGGGTGTTTTCCCACGATGGGAGTTGTGAGAAGCTCCAAACTGCAGAGAGTCTTCTGCAGGACAATTGAGACCTGTTGTTTGGCTCCAGGCCAATGATTCTGAGCAGGGTTCTAAGGATGGATGGCTGGGTAGCCCACCTCGCATTCCAATTTTCTCCTAGCAACAAGACAGGTTAGATCTCCTGGATCTGTGGGGAGCAACCGAGGACCCTGAGTTGAAATGGACACCCCTGGGGATGGGTCCTAACGTGCTTTTGTGTCTATAGAGACCTTGGAATGAAGCGGTGGCACTGGGGCCCTAAAGGGTTCTCCTAAACAGAGGCTTTGACACAGCTCCAACGTGCAAGTTTCCCATGTGTAGATGAGATGTTTTCTGATGGGTGAGTCAAGAAACAGCTATATGCTGCTTTTGAAATCCAGGCCTCTGAGGAGAGATGCCTGGAAACCAAAGCAATGGATCTGATGAGTGCCTAGGGGCCTGTTCTTTCCTTTTTACCTCTGGGGACATCTGTCTATGGGTCTGAGTGCAGGTAGGTGCTCAGTTGGGCTCAGATTGCCCCTGTTTTACCTGGGAAGCCACCACTATTGTGATGGATCAGGGACTTTGGAGGTTTATCCTATTAGAAGGGTTGTGGCCATTGGAATGGGCACACACAATTCCCTTGGAGAGGGCAAGTACAGTCCTCAGGTTTGGCTCCAGGGGCCTGAGCCTGTAGGTTGTGTAGGCCAGTGCTGTTTGGACAGTTGTCTGAAAACACAAACTCGGCTTATGTTTCGGGTCATAGGTATGGCAGGACTGATCTACAGACCATGAGGAGAACTCTTCGGGATTTCAAAGAAGGGCGAGTGTGAGGCTCCTGCTCAAGTTTTTGTCTCTGGATATCGTGTCACTCATGGTCGTGCAATTTCTGGATGACCTTATGGGAAATGGACGAGTCTTACTCTCTGGTGGTTTGGCCCCGTCCAAAGAGTTTGGGGTCATTTTGTGGGCTGAAAGAAGTACGTTTTTTTTTTTTTTTTTGTTGTTGTTGTTGTTGTTGATTTGTTTTTTAACCTCAGGTGTCCCACCAAATGATGGATTCCAGAGTAGAGCCCTGGCGAGGGGCGACTGGACAATCAGAAATCTGGTTAAATATTGGGGCCTAGGGACATGTCAAGCCCATTATGACATCTAATGATCCAGCCACTGAGAGGACTTACTAGAGGACAGGACTCATGCTGAGGGTCACAATGCGTGTGTATGCCCTCGTCCCACTCAAGAATGGGCGGGGCCTCAGGGTGAATGCTTTTTTCTCCAACACCGAACATTGGACAACGTGCCAACCACAAGGGTTCTTTCCATGTGTAAGCAGGAGTTCTGATTTCTGCATCACACTCACCCCTGGGCAGTGATTGGAGATAAGGTCTCGGTTGTGAAGCCTGAAAACTGAGGTAGGGAAGAGATGATGACCTAAGGCCATGGCGGGTTTTATGTGCTCAGTGTGCAGGCAGCTTTCTGGGTGTTGGTCAGGAGGTCCGGGCTCAGGTTGTGTTCGACAGTGCATTAGTGCCCAGGTTAGACTATATAATTAGGGTACAGTCGAGTGCTGTGTAGGTTTACCCTCATTTAAGGTGCCTGGGCAGCTCATGAGTCAATAATTTTTTTTCTAGAGGGCAGGCAGAGTGCTGCATTGTGGGTCCGGAATTGCCAAACTTGAGGGCTTCGGGGCCAGGAGTGTGAGGACGGAAGTCTGAGAAGACAAGCTAGACTTGGGTTTCAGGGCGAGGGCCCGGCAGGTACCCCCTGCAGTTCTGAACCAATATCTCATGCATCTGAAGTCAGGGCGAGGATCAGACGTTGGCTCAGGTTGGAGTTTCTGAGCATGACGGCCGCTTCATGAAGGGAGCGGAATCTCGAGGCCATTGAGGTATTCCCACGTTGGGAGTTGTGGGATGCCCCCTTCAAGGATTCCTTCTGCGGCACAATTGAGACCTGTTGGACAGCTCCAGGACATCCCATATGGAATGACTCCAGAGCACCGTTCGCGGATGGATGCCTGGGAAGCCCGCCTCGCATTCCAATTGTCTCCTAGCAACAAGACAGTTTACATCTGATGGCTCTGCGGGAGCAACCGGGGTGGCTGAGTTGAAATGGACTTTCCTGAAAATGGGTCCTAATAAGTTTTTGTGTCCATGAGGGCCTTGGAATGGGGCGGTGGCACCCGGACCCTGAAGTACTCTCCTAAGCTTT
Source organism: Mustela nivalis (assembly GCF_964662115.1). Classification (NCBI taxonomy): domain Eukaryota; kingdom Metazoa; phylum Chordata; class Mammalia; order Carnivora; family Mustelidae; genus Mustela; species Mustela nivalis. The sequence continues at coordinate 14,612 of NW_028134395.1, read as the reverse complement.
GGACATGGCTCCCATGCACAGGTTTCCTTGTGGAGACGAGATGAGTTCTGATGGGTGCCTCAGGAAAACTCCTATGCTCGTATTGGAATCAGGCTTTTGAGGACACATGCCTGTAACCCAAAGCAATGGATCCAATTATGGCCTAGGGTCCTGTCTGGTTCAATCTTCTTCTCTGGGGACATCCATCTATGGTATGAGTGGAGGTCGATTATCAGCTGGTGTCAGACAGCCCTTGTTTGTTCCGGGCGACCTACACTATTGGGATGGCCTCGGGGACTTTGGAGGTTTCTCCTAATTTGTACGATTTTGGACCATGGATTGGTAGGCACAGTCCTAATGTGTGGCTCCAGGGCCCAGCCTGGAGGGTGTGTGGCCCAAGACTTTGAGGACAGAAGTCTGAAAACACAAACTCAGCTTAGGTTTGGGGACGTAGGTATGGCAGGCCCGATCTACAAACCATGAGAAGAACTCTTCAGGATATGAAGAAATTGCGATTCTGAGGCGCTTGCTCAGGCTTTTGTCTCTGGATTTTGTATCAGCGATGGCCGTGGAATGTCGGGGTGGCCTCATGGGCCATGGACGAATCTTCCACTCTGAGGATTTGGCCCGATTCCCAATTGCTTTTCGTCAATCTGTGGGATGGTAGGTCTCCTTTCAGTTTTTTTACCTCAGGTGTCCCACCAAAAGAGGAATTCCAAAGCCAAGCCGTGGGGAAGACTGAAGGGACAACCCGAACTATGGTTAAAAATTGGGGTCTAGGGGCATGGCAAGCCCAATATTCTATCTCTTCATCCAGCCACTGAGTGGCCTTACTTGAGGACTGGGCTCAGCCTGACTGTCACAGTGTGTGTTTGTGACCAATGTGGCCCGCGACCATGGGCGGGGCCGCATGGGCCACACTGGTTTCAACTACACTGAACGTTGGACAACATGCCAACCACAAGGTTTCTTGCCATGGGGAAGGAGTTCTGATTTCTGCATCACCTTCAACCCTGGGCAGTGATTGGAGATAAGGTCTAGGTTCTGCAACCTGAAAACCGAGGTTGGGAAGAGATGACGACCTAAGGCCATGGCGGCTCGATGTGCTCAGTATGCGGCCAGCTGTCTGGGAGGGTCCAGGGGGTCCAGGCTCAGGCTGTGTCAGAAAGGGCATTAGTGCCCTGGTCAGCCTATGTATTTGGGGTACAGCCAAGGTCGGTGCAGGTTGATCCTCATTTGGGGTTACTGGGTAGCCCCAGAGGACAATGTTTTTCTTCTGCAGAGCCGGCAGAGTGCTGCATTGTAGTTCTGGATTGCCAAACTGGAGGGCTTGTGGGCCAGTAGTCTGACGACAAAAGTCTGAGAACACAAGCTAGGCTTAGGTTTCTGGGTGAGGCCATGGCAGGCACAATCTACAGACCTGAATCGAGATCTGGTGCATCTGAAGTCAGGGCGAGGATCAGACGATCGCTCAGGTTGGAGTTTCTGTCCCTGATGGCCCCTTCATGAATGGGCAGGGCATCACGAGGCCATGGGTGTTTTCCCACGATGGGAGTTGTGAGAAGCTCCAAACTGCAGAGAGTCTTCTGCAGGACAATTGAGACCTGTTGTTTGGCTCCAGGCCAATGATTCTGAGCAGGGTTCTAAGGATGGATGGCTGGGTAGCCCACCTCGCATTCCAATTGTCTCCTAGCAACCAGACAGGTTAGATCTCCTGGATCTGTGGGGAGCAACCGAGGACGCTGAGTTGAAATGGACACCCCTGGGGATGGGTCAATGTGCTTTTGAGTCTATGGATACCTTGGAATGAAGCGGTGGCACTGGGGCCCTAAAGGGTTCTCCTAAACAGAGGCTTTGACACAGCTCCAACGTGCAAGTTTCCCATGTGTAGATGAGATGTTTTCTGATGGGTGAGTCAAGAAACAGCTATATGCTGCTTTTGAAATCCAGGCCTCTGAGGAGAGATGCCTGGAAACCAAAGCAATGGATCTGATTAGTGCCTAGGGGCCTTTTCTTTCCTTTTTACCTCTGGGGACATCTGTCTATGGGTCTGAGTGCAGGTAGGTGCTCAGTTGGGCTCAGATTGCCCCTGTTTTACCTGGGAAGCCACCACTATTGAGATGGATCAGGGACTTTGGAGGTTTATCCTATTAGAAGGGTTGTGGCCATTGGAATGGGCACACACAATTCCCTTGGAGAGGGCAAGTACAGTCCTCAGGTTTGGCTCCAGGGGCCTGAGCCTGTACGTTGTGTAGGCCAGGGCTGTTTGGACAGTTGTCTGAAAACACAAACTCGGCTTATGTTTCGGGTCATAGGTATGGCAGGACTGATCTACAGACCATGAGGAGAACTCTTCGGGATTTCAAAGAAGGGCGAGTGTGAGGCTCCTGCTCAAGATTTTGTCTCTGGATATCGTGTCACTCATGGTCGTGCAATTTCTGGGTGACTTCATGGGAAATGGACGAGTCTTACTCTCTGGTGGTTTGGCCCCGTCCAAAGAGTTTGGGGTCATTTTGTGGGCTGAAAGAAGTACTTTTTTTTGTTGTTGTTGTTGTTGTTGTTGTTGATTTGTTTTTTAACCTCAGGTGTCCCACCAAATGATGGATTCCAGAGTAGAGCCCTGGCGAGGGGCGACTGGACAATCAGAAATCTGGTTAAAAATTGGGGCCTAGGGACATGTCAAGCCCATTATGACATCTAATGATCCAGCCACTGAGAGGACTTACCTGAGGACAGGACTCATGCTGAGGGTCACAATGCGTGTGTATGCCCTCATCCCACTCAAGAATGGGCGGGGCCTCAGGGTGAATGCTTGTTTCTCCAACACCGAACGTTGGACAACGTGCCAACCACAAGGGTTCTTGCCATGGGTAAGGAGGAGTTCTGATTTCTGCATCACACTCACCCCTGGGCAGTGATTGGAGATAAGGTCTCGGTTGTGAAGCCTGAAAACTGAGGTAGGGAAGAGATGATGACCTAAGGCCATGGCGGGTTTTATGTGCTCAGTGTGCGGGCAGCTTTCTGGGTGTTGGTCAGGAGGTCCGGGCTCAGGTTGTGTTCGACAGTGCATTAGTGCCCAGGTTAGACTATATAATTAGGGTACAGTCGAGTGCTGTGTAGGTTTACCCTCATTTAAGGTGCCTGGGCAGCTCATGAGTCAATAATTTTTTTTCTAGAGGGCAGGCAGAGTGCTGCATTGTGGGTCCGGAATTGCCAAACTTGAGGGCTTCGGGGCCAGGAGTGTGAGGACGGAAGTCTGAGAAGACAAGCTAGACTTGGGTTTCAGGGCGAGGGCCCGGCAGGTACCCCCTGCAGTTCTGAACCAATATCTCATGCATCTGAAGTCAGGGCGAGGATCAGACGTTGGCTCAGGTTGGAGTTTCTGAGCATGACGGCCGCTTCATGAAGGGAGCGGAATCTCGAGGCCATTGAGGTATTCCCACGTTGGGAGTTGTGGGATGCCCCCTTCAAGGATTCCTTCTGCGGCACAATTGAGACCTGTTGGACAGCTCCAGGACATCCCATATGGAATGACTCCAGAGCACCGTTCGCGGATGGATGCCTGGGAAGCCCGCCTCGCATTCCAATTGTCTCCTAGCAACAAGACAGTTTACATCTGATGGCTCTGCGGGAGCAACCGGGGTGGCTGAGTTGAAATGGACTTTCCTGAAAATGGGTCCTAATAAGTTTTTGTGTCCATGAGGGCCTTGGAATGGGGCGGTGGCACCCGGACCCTGAAGTACTCTCCTAAGCTTTGGACATGGCTCCCATGCACAGGTTTCCTTGTGGAGACGAGATGAGTTCTGATGGGTGCCTCAGGAAAACTCCTATGCTCGTATTGGAATCAGGCTTTTGAGGACACATGCCTGTAACCCAAAGCAATGGATCCTATTATGGCCTAGGGTCCTGTCTGGTTCAATCTTCTTCTCTGGGGACATCCATCTATGGTATGAGTGGAGGTCGATTATCAGCTGGTGTCAGACAGCCCTTGTTTGTTCCGGGCGACCTACACTATTGGGATGGCCTCGGGGACTTTGGAGGTTTCTCCTAATTTGTACGATTTTGGACCATGGATTGGTAGGCACAGTCCTAATGTGTGGCTCCAGGGCCCAGCCTGGAGGGTGTGTGGCCCAAGACTTTGAGGACAGAAGTCTGAAAACACAAACTCAGCTTAGGTTTGGGGACGTAGGTATGGCAGGCCCGATCTACAAACCATGAGAAGAACTCTTCAGGATATGAAGAAATTGCGATTCTGAGGCGCTTGCTCAGGCTTTTGTCTCTGGATTTTGTATCAGCGATGGCCGTGGAATGTCGGGGTGGCCTCATGGGCCATGGACGAATCTTCCACTCTGAGGATTTGGCCCGATTCCCAATTGCTTTTCGTCAATCTGTGGGATGGTAGGTCTCCTTTCAGTTTTTTTACCTCAGGTGTCCCACCAAAAGAGGAATTCCAAAGCCAAGCCGTGGGGAAGACTGAAGGGACAACCCGAACTATGGTTAAAAATTGGGGTCTAGTGGCATGGCAAGCCCAATATTCTATCTCTTCATCCAGCCACTGAGTGGCCTTACTTGAGGACTGGGCTCAGCCTGAGCGTCACAGTGTGTGTTTGTGACCAATGTGGCCCGCGACCATGGGTGGGGCCGCATGGGCCACACTGGTTTCAACTACACTGAACGTTGGACAACATGCCAACCACAAGGTTTCTTGCCATGGGGAAGGAGTTCTGATTTCTGCATCACCTTCAACCCTGGGCAGTGATTGGAGATAAGGTCTAGGTTCTGCAACCTGAAAACCGAGGTTGGGAAGAGATGACGACCTAAGGCCATGGCGGCTCGATGTGCTCAGTATGCGGCCAGCTGTCTGGGAGGGTCCAGGGGGTCCAGGCTCAGGCTGTGTCAGAAAGGGCATTAGTGCCCTGGTCAGCCTATGTATTTGGGGTACAGCCAAGGTCGGTGCAGGTTGATCCTCATTTGGGGTTACTGGGTAGCCCCAGAGGACAATGTTTTTCTTCTGCAGAGCCGGCAGAGTGCTGCATTGTAGTTCTGGATTGCCAAACTGGAGGGCTTGTGGGCCAGTAGTCTGACGACAAAAGTCTGAGAACACAAGCTAGGCTTAGGTTTCTGGGTGAGGCCATGGCAGGCACAATCTACAGACCTGAATCGAGATCTGGTGCATCTGAAGTCAGGGCGAGGATCAGACGATCGCTCAGGTTGGAGTTTCTGTCCCTGATGGCCCCTTCATGAATGGGCAGGGCATCACGAGGCCATGGGTGTTTTCCCACGATGGGAGTTGTGAGAAGCTCCAAACTGCAGAGAGTCTTCTGCAGGACAATTGAGACCTGTTGTTTGGCTCCAGGCCAATGATTCTGAGCAGGGTTCTAAGGATGGATGGCTGGGTAGCCCACCTCGCATTCCAATTGTCTCCTAGCAACCAGACAGGTTAGATCTCCTGGATCTGTGGGGAGCAACCGAGGACGCTGAGTTGAAATGGACACCCCTGGGGATGGGTCAATGTGCTTTTGAGTCTATGGAGACCTTGGAATGAAGCGGTGGCACTGGGGCCCTAAAGGGTTCTCCTAAACAGAGGCTTTGACACAGCTCCAACGTGCAAGTTTCCCATGTGTAGATGAGATGTTTTCTGATGGGTGAGTCAAGAAACAGCTATATGCTGCTTTTGAAATCCAGGCCTCTGAGGAGAGATGCCTGGAAACCAAAGCAATGGATCTGATTAGTGCCTAGGGGCCTTTTCTTTCCTTTTTACCTCTGGGGACATCTGTCTATGGGTCTGAGTGCAGGTAGGTGCTCAGTTGGGCTCAGATTGCCCCTGTTTTACCTGGGAAGCCACCACTATTGAGATGGATCAGGGACTTTGGAGGTTTATCCTATTAGAAGGGTTGTGGCCATTGGAATGGGCACACACAATTCCCTTGGAGAGGGCAAGTACAGTCCTCAGGTTTGGCTCCAGGGGCCTGAGCCTGTACGTTGTGTAGGCCAGGGCTGTTTGGACAGTTGTCTGAAAACACAAACTCGGCTTATGTTTCGGGTCATAGGTATGGCAGGACTGATCTACAGACCATGAGGAGAACTCTTCGGGATTTCAAAGAAGGGCGAGTGTGAGGCTCCTGCTCAAGATTTTGTCTCTGGATATCGTGTCACTCATGGTCGTGCAATTTCTGGGTGACTTCATGGGAAATGGACGAGTCTTACTCTCTGGTGGTTTGGCCCCGTCCAAAGAGTTTGGGGTCATTTTGTGGGCTGAAAGAAGTACTTTTTTTTGTTGTTGTTGTTGTTGTTGTTGTTGATTTGTTTTTTAACCTCAGGTGTCCCACCAAATGATGGATTCCAGAGTAGAGCCCTGGCGAGGGGCGACTGGACAATCAGAAATCTGGTTAAAAATTGGGGCCTAGGGACATGTCAAGCCCATTATGACATCTAATGATCCAGCCACTGAGAGGACTTACCTGAGGACAGGACTCATGCTGAGGGTCACAATGCGTGTGTATGCCCTCGTCCCACTCAAGAATGGGCGGGGCCTCAGGGTGAATGCTTGTTTCTCCAACACCGAACGTTGGACAACGTGCCAACCACAAGGGTTCTTGCCATGGGTAAGGAGGAGTTCTGATTTCTGCATCACACTCACCCCTGGGCAGTGATTGGAGATAAGGTCTCGGTTGTGAAGCCTGAAAACTGAGGTAGGGAAGAGATGATGACCTAAGGCCATGGCGGGTTTTATGTGCTCAGTGTGCGGGCAGCTTTCTGGGTGTTGGTCAGGAGGTCCGGGCTCAGGTTGTGTTCGACAGTGCATTAGTGCCCAGGTTAGACTATATAATTAGGGTACAGTCGAGTGCTGTGTAGGTTTACCCTCATTTAAGGTGCCTGGGCAGCTCATGAGTCAATAATTTTTTTTCTAGAGGGCAGGCAGAGTGCTGCATTGTGGGTCCGGAATTGCCAAACTTGAGGGCTTCGGGGCCAGGAGTGTGAGGACGGAAGTCTGAGAAGACAAGCTAGACTTGGGTTTCAGGGCGAGGGCCCGGCAGGTACCCCCTGCAGTTCTGAACCAATATCTCATGCATCTGAAGTCAGGGCGAGGATCAGACGTTGGCTCAGGTTGGAGTTTCTGAGCATGACGGCCGCTTCATGAAGGGAGCGGAATCTCGAGGCCATTGAGGTATTCCCACGTTGGGAGTTGTGGGATGCCCCCTTCAAGGATTCCTTCTGCGGCACAATTGAGACCTGTTGGACAGCTCCAGGACATCCCATATGGAATGACTCCAGAGCACCGTTCGCGGATGGATGCCTGGGAAGCCCGCCTCGCATTCCAATTGTCTCCTAGCAACAAGACAGTTTACATCTGATGGCTCTGCGGGAGCAACCGGGGTGGCTGAGTTGAAATGGACTTTCCTGAAAATGGGTCCTAATAAGTTTTTGTGTCCATGAGGGCCTTGGAATGGGGCGGTGGCACCCGGACCCTGAAGTACTCTCCTAAGCTTTGGACATGGCTCCCATGCACAGGTTTCCTTGTGGAGACGAGATGAGTTCTGATGGGTGCCTCAGGAAAACTCCTATGCTCGTATTGGAATCAGGCTTTTGAGGACACATGCCTGTAACCCAAAGCAATGGATCCTATTATGGCCTAGGGTCCTGTCTGGTTCAATCTTCTTCTCTGGGGACATCCATCTATGGTATGAGTGGAGGTCGATTATCAGCTGGTGTCAGACAGCCCTTGTTTGTTCCGGGCGACCTACACTATTGGGATGGCCTCGGGGACTTTGGAGGTTTCTCCTAATTTGTACGATTTTGGACCATGGATTGGTAGGCACAGTCCTAATGTGTGGCTCCAGGGCCCAGCCTGGAGGGTGTGTGGCCCAAGACTTTGAGGACAGAAGTCTGAAAACACAAACTCAGCTTAGGTTTGGGGACGTAGGTATGGCAGGCCCGATCTACAAACCATGAGACGAACTCTTCAGGATATGAAGAAATTGCGATTCTGAGGCGCTTGCTCAGGCTTTTGTCTCTGGATTTTGTATCAGCGATGGCCGTGGAATGTCGGGGTGGCCTCATGGGCCATGGACGAATCTTCCACTCTGAGGATTTGGCCCGATTCCCAATTGCTTTTCGTCAATCTGTGGGATGGTAGGTCTCCTTTCAGTTTTTTTACCTCAGGTGTCCCACCAAAAGAGGAATTCCAAAGCCAAGCCGTGGGGAAGACTGAAGGGACAACCCGAACTATGGTTAAAAATTGGGGTCTAGTGGCATGGCAAGCCCAATATTCTATCTCTTCATCCAGCCACTGAGTGGCCTTACTTGAGGACTGGGCTCAGCCTGAGCGTCACAGTGTGTGTTTGTGACCAATGTGGCCCGCGACCATGGGCGGGGCCGCATGGGCCACACTGGTTTCAACTACACTGAACGTTGGACAACATGCCAACCACAAGGTTTCTTGCCATGGGGAAGGAGTTCTGATTTCTGCATCACCTTCAACCCTGGGCAGTGATTGGAGATAAGGTCTAGGTTCTGCAACCTGAAAACCGAGGTTGGGAAGAGATGACGACCTAAGGCCATGGCGGCTCGATGTGCTCAGTATGCGGCCAGCTGTCTGGGAGGGTCCAGGGGGTCCAGGCTCAGGCTGTGTCAGAAAGGGCATTAGTGCCCTGGTCAGCCTATGTATTTGGGGTACAGCCAAGGTCGGTGCAGGTTGATCCTCATTTGGGGTTACTGGGTAGCCCCAGAGGACAATGTTTTTCTTCTGCAGAGCCGGCAGAGTGCTGCATTGTAGTTCTGGATTGCCAAACTGGAGGGCTTGTGGGCCAGTAGTCTGACGACAAAAGTCTGAGAACACAAGCTAGGCTTAGGTTTCTGGGTGAGGCCATGGCAGGCACAATCTACAGACCTGAATCGAGATCTGGTGCATCTGAAGTCAGGGCGAGGATCAGACGATCGCTCAGGTTGGAGTTTCTGTCCCTGATGGCCCCTTCATGAATGGGCAGGGCATCACGAGGCCATGGGTGTTTTCCCACGATGGGAGTTGTGAGAAGCTCCAAACTGCAGAGAGTCTTCTGCAGGACAATTGAGACCTGTTGTTTGGCTCCAGGCCAATGATTCTGAGCAGGGTTCTAAGGATGGATGGCTGGGTAGCCCACCTCGCATTCCAATTGTCTCCTAGCAACCAGACAGGTTAGATCTCCTGGATCTGTGGGGAGCAACCGAGGACGCTGAGTTGAAATGGACACCCCTGGGGATGGGTCAATGTGCTTTTGAGTCTATGGAGACCTTGGAATGAAGCGGTGGCACTGGGGCCCTAAAGGGTTCTCCTAAACAGAGGCTTTGACACAGCTCCAACGTGCAAGTTTCCCATGTGTAGATGAGATGTTTTCTGATGGGTGAGTCAAGAAACAGCTATATGCTGCTTTTGAAATCCAGGCCTCTGAGGAGAGATGCCTGGAAACCAAAGCAATGGATCTGATTAGTGCCTAGGGGCCTTTTCTTTCCTTTTTACCTCTGGGGACATCTGTCTATGGGTCTGAGTGCAGGTAGGTGCTCAGTTGGGCTCAGATTGCCCCTGTTTTACCTGGGAAGCCACCACTATTGAGATGGATCAGGGACTTTGGAGGTTTATCCTATTAGAAGGGTTGTGGCCATTGGAATGGGCACACACAATTCCCTTGGAGAGGGCAAGTACAGTCCTCAGGTTTGGCTCCAGGGGCCTGAGCCTGTACGTTGTGTAGGCCAGGGCTGTTTGGACAGTTGTCTGAAAACACAAACTCGGCTTATGTTTCGGGTCATAGGTATGGCAGGACTGATCTACAGACCATGAGGAGAACTCTTCGGGATTTCAAAGAAGGGCGAGTGTGAGGCTCCTGCTCAAGATTTTGTCTCTGGATATCGTGTCACTCATGGTCGTGCAATTTCTGGGTGACTTCATGGGAAATGGACGAGTCTTACTCTCTGGTGGTTTGGCCCCGTCCAAAGAGTTTGGGGTCATTTTGTGGGCTGAAAGAAGTACTTTTTTTTGTTGTTGTTGTTGTTGTTGTTGTTGATTTGTTTTTTAACCTCAGGTGTCCCACCAAATGATGGATTCCAGAGTAGAGCCCTGGCGAGGGGCGACTGGACAATCAGAAATCTGGTTAAAAATTGGGGCCTAGGGACATGTCAAGCCCATTATGACATCTAATGATCCAGCCACTGAGAGGACTTACCTGAGGACAGGACTCATGCTGAGGGTCACAATGCGTGTGTATGCCCTCGTCCCACTCAAGAATGGGCGGGGCCTCAGGGTGAATGCTTGTTTCTCCAACACCGAACGTTGGACAACGTGCCAACCACAAGGGTTCTTGCCATGGGTAAGGAGGAGTTCTGATTTCTGCATCACACTCACCCCTGGGCAGTGATTGGAGATAAGGTCTCGGTTGTGAAGCCTGAAAACTGAGGTAGGGAAGAGATGATGACCTAAGGCCATGGCGGGTTTTATGTGCTCAGTGTGCGGGCAGCTTTCTGGGTGTTGGTCAGGAGGTCCGGGCTCAGGTTGTGTTCGACAGTGCATTAGTGCCCAGGTTAGACTATATAATTAGGGTACAGTCGAGTGCTGTGTAGGTTTACCCTCATTTAAGGTGCCTGGGCAGCTCATGAGTCAATAATTTTTTTTCTAGAGGGCAGGCAGAGTGCTGCATTGTGGGTCCGGAATTGCCAAACTTGAGGGCTTCGGGGCCAGGAGTGTGAGGACGGAAGTCTGAGAAGACAAGCTAGACTTGGGTTTCAGGGCGAGGGCCCGGCAGGTACCCCCTGCAGTTCTGAACCAATATCTCATGCATCTGAAGTCAGGGCGAGGATCAGACGTTGGCTCAGGTTGGAGTTTCTGAGCATGACGGCCGCTTCATGAAGGGAGCGGAATCTCGAGGCCATTGAGGTATTCCCACGTTGGGAGTTGTGGGATGCCCCCTTCAAGGATTCCTTCTGCGGCACAATTGAGACCTGTTGGACAGCTCCAGGACATCCCATATGGAATGACTCCAGAGCACCGTTCGCGGATGGATGCCTGGGAAGCCCGCCTCGCATTCCAATTGTCTCCTAGCAACAAGACAGTTTACATCTGATGGCTCTGCGGGAGCAACCGGGGTGGCTGAGTTGAAATGGACTTTCCTGAAAATGGGTCCTAATAAGTTTTTGTGTCCATGAGGGCCTTGGAATGGGGCGGTGGCACCCGGACCCTGAAGTACTCTCCTAAGCTTTGGACATGGCTCCCATGCACAGGTTTCCTTGTGGAGACGAGATGAGTTCTGATGGGTGCCTCAGGAAAACTCCTATGCTCGTATTGGAATCAGGCTTTTGAGGACACATGCCTGTAACCCAAAGCAATGGATCCTATTATGGCCTAGGGTCCTGTCTGGTTCAATCTTCTTCTCTGGGGACATCCATCTATGGTATGAGTGGAGGTCGATTATCAGCTGGTGTCAGACAGCCCTTGTTTGTTCCGGGCGACCTACACTATTGGGATGGCCTCGGGGACTTTGGAGGTTTCTCCTAATTTGTACGATTTTGGACCATGGATTGGTAGGCACAGTCCTAATGTGTGGCTCCAGGGCCCAGCCTGGAGGGTGTGTGGCCCAAGACTTTGAGGACAGAAGTCTGAAAACACAAACTCAGCTTAGGTTTGGGGACGTAGGTATGGCAGGCCCGATCTACAAACCATGAGACGAACTCTTCAGGATATGAAGAAATTGCGATTCTGAGGCGCTTGCTCAGGCTTTTGTCTCTGGATTTTGTATCAGCGATGGCCGTGGAATGTCGGGGTGGCCTCATGGGCCATGGACGAATCTTCCACTCTGAGGATTTGGCCCGATTCCCAATTGCTTTTCGTCAATCTGTGGGATGGTAGGTCTCCTTTCAGTTTTTTTACCTCAGGTGTCCCACCAAAAGAGGAATTCCAAAGCCAAGCCGTGGGGAAGACTGAAGGGACAACCCGAACTATGGTTAAAAATTGGGGTCTAGTGGCATGGCAAGCCCAATATTCTATCTCTTCATCCAGCCACTGAGTGGCCTTACTTGAGGACTGGGCTCAGCCTGAGCGTCACAGTGTGTGTTTGTGACCAATGTGGCCCGCGACCATGGGCGGGGCCGCATGGGCCACACTGGTTTCAACTACACTGAACGTTGGACAACATGCCAACCACAAGGTTTCTTGCCATGGGGAAGGAGTTCTGATTTCTGCATCACCTTCAACCCTGGGCAGTGATTGGAGATAAGGTCTAGGTTCTGCAACCTGAAAACCGAGGTTGGGAAGAGATGACGACCTAAGGCCATGGCGGCTCGATGTGCTCAGTATGCGGCCAGCTGTCTGGGAGGGTCCAGGGGGTCCAGGCTCAGGCTGTGTCAGAAAGGGCATTAGTGCCCTGGTCAGCCTATGTATTTGGGGTACAGCCAAGGTCGGTGCAGGTTGATCCTCATTTGGGGTTACTGGGTAGCCCCAGAGGACAATGTTTTTCTTCTGCAGAGCCGGCAGAGTGCTGCATTGTAGTTCTGGATTGCCAAACTGGAGGGCTTGTGGGCCAGTAGTCTGACGACAAAAGTCTGAGAACACAAGCTAGGCTTAGGTTTCTGGGTGAGGCCATGGCAGGCACAATCTACAGACCTGAATCGAGATCTGGTGCATCTGAAGTCAGGGCGAGGATCAGACGATCGCTCAGGTTGGAGTTTCTGTCCCTGATGGCCCCTTCATGAATGGGCAGGGCATCACGAGGCCATGGGTGTTTTCCCACGATGGGAGTTGTGAGAAGCTCCAAACTGCAGAGAGTCTTCTGCAGGACAATTGAGACCTGTTGTTTGGCTCCAGGCCAATGATTCTGAGCAGGGTTCTAAGGATGGATGGCTGGGTAGCCCACCTCGCATTCCAATTGTCTCCTAGCAACCAGACAGGTTAGATCTCCTGGATCTGTGGGGAGCAACCGAGGACACTGAGTTGAAATGGACACCCCTGGGGATGGGTCAATGTGCTTTTGAGTCTATGGAGACCTTGGAATGAAGCGGTGGCACTGGGGCCCTAAAGGGTTCTCCTAAACAGAGGCTTTGACACAGCTCCAACGTGCAAGTTTCCCATGTGTAGATGAGATGTTTTCTGATGGGTGAGTCAAGAAACAGCTATATGCTGCTTTTGAAATCCAGGCCTCTGAGGAGAGATGCCTGGAAACCAAAGCAATGGATCTGATTAGTGCCTAGGGGCCTTTTCTTTCCTTTTTACCTCTGGGGACATCTGTCTATGGGTCTGAGTGCAGGTAGGTGCTCAGTTGGGCTCAGATTGCCCCTGTTTTACCTGGGAAGCCACCACTATTGAGATGGATCAGGGACTTTGGAGGTTTATCCTATTAGAAGGGTTGTGGCCATTGGAATGGGCACACACAATTCCCTTGGAGAGGGCAAGTACAGTCCTCAGGTTTGGCTCCAGGGGCCTGAGCCTGTACGTTGTGTAGGCCAGGGCTGTTTGGACAGTTGTCTGAAAACACAAACTCGGCTTATGTTTCGGGTCATAGGTATGGCAGGACTGATCTACAGACCATGAGGAGAACTCTTCGGGATTTCAAAGAAGGGCGAGTGTGAGGCTCCTGCTCAAGATTTTGTCTCTGGATATCGTGTCACTCATGGTCGTGCAATTTCTGGGTGACTTCATGGGAAATGGACGAGTCTTACTCTCTGGTGGTTTGGCCCCGTCCAAAGAGTTTGGGGTCATTTTGTGGGCTGAAAGAAGTACTTTTTTTTGTTGTTGTTGTTGTTGTTGTTGTTGTTGATTTGTTTTTTAACCTCAGGTGTCCCACCAAATGATGGATTCCAGAGTAGAGCCCTGGCGAGGGGCGACTGGACAATCAGAAATCTGGTTAAAAATTGGGGCCTAGGGACATGTCAAGCCCATTATGACATCTAATGATCCAGCCACTGAGAGGACTTACCTGAGGACAGGACTCATGCTGAGGGTCACAATGCGTGTGTATGCCCTCGTCCCACTCAAGAATGGGCGGGGCCTCAGGGTGAATGCTTGTTTCTCCAACACCGAACGTTGGACAACGTGCCAACCACAAGGGTTCTTGCCATGGGTAAGGAGGAGTTCTGATTTCTGCATCACACTCACCCCTGGGCAGTGATTGGAGATAAGGTCTCGGTTGTGAAGCCTGAAAACTGAGGTAGGGAAGAGATGATGACCTAAGGCCATGGCGGGTTTTATGTGCTCAGTGTGCGGGCAGCTTTCTGGGTGTTGGTCAGGAGGTCCGGGCTCAGGTTGTGTTCGACAGTGCATTAGTGCCCAGGTTAGACTATATAATTAGGGTACAGTCGAGTGCTGTGTAGGTTTACCCTCATTTAAGGTGCCTGGGCAGCTCATGAGTCAATAATTTTTTTTCTAGAGGGCAGGCAGAGTGCTGCATTGTGGGTCCGGAATTGCCAAACTTGAGGGCTTCGGGGCCAGGAGTGTGAGGACGGAAGTCTGAGAAGACAAGCTAGACTTGGGTTTCAGGGCGAGGGCCCGGCAGGTACCCCCTGCAGTTCTGAACCAATATCTCATGCATCTGAAGTCAGGGCGAGGATCAGACGTTGGCTCAGGTTGGAGTTTCTGAGCATGACGGCCGCTTCATGAAGGGAGCGGAATCTCGAGG
>NW_028134396.1:0-70305 GCF_964662115.1 Mustela nivalis | reverse complement strand
GCTAAGCAGAGAGCCTGATGCGGGACTCAATCCCAGGACCCTGAGATCATGACCTGAGCCGAAGGCAGCAGCTTATCCTATTGAGCCACCCAGGCACCCTCACCACCACATTCTAAGGTCTCCCTGGACACCAAGCAGCATTGTGACTCATTAGACTGAGAACATCCGTCAACTTAGATCACTTGGAAATTTGAACAAAAACCAGCAGATCAAGCCTGCAATGTTCCTCAGCTGCAATGGTCATGCAAGGAAGACTTCCCAGGCCCCCATTCAGAGACCTCTGCTGTCGAATCTTTCTATATGGGGGACCCTGGAGCCTTGTAAGCGGACTTCCCCTGTCCCACAGTAGGACACCTTGCTGTTTGGAGCAGCTCACAAGGTCCTGCTTGGGAAAATCTCCAAGAATTCTTGAGGCCACCCCACAATTCGTTGACCATCATGGATGCAAAGCCAGCGTGAGCAGACATCTGACCCTCGCCCATACTCAGGTGCTGGAAATCTCGAAACAACCACTGCACAATGGAATGGTCCTGTGGTCGGCACTGAGCTTATCCGTGGCTTGTGTTTTCAGACTTCTGTCTTCACACTCCTCGCCTAAAAGCCCTCCATATTGGGAATTCTGAAGCCACAGTGCAGCTTTCTGCCTGCCCACCAGAAAGAAGTGCCCTATGGGTCTTCGTAGAAACCCACATGAGGATCCTCCTGCACGGCCCTCAATGGCACCCCAATATAATAGACCGACCTCTGCATACATTGTCTATCTGACACCGCCTGATCCCCGACCTCCTGTCAGCCACCCAGATAGTGGACCCCATATCCTCCAGGTGGGTCCAACCTTGGCCCGAGGACATCATCTTGAAGCAACCTGGATATTCAGGTACCTGTCCCAGACTTAGCTCAAATTCCTGCCCATAGGGGACTCGGGAGCACAAAAGAGTGCTCCTCCTTCCCCATGGCCAGAAAACTGAATGTTGAGATGGCTGTAACCCCGAGTGGGAACCAGGTGCATGGTCCATGAGACCATGCCTACACAGGATGGGCCGCTGGGCACAAATAGGCATTGTGACCCTCAGAATGAGACCCCTTTCCAAAGATCCCCCTTGGGATCTGGACCAGGATCCCAAATCGAAGCTTTGGTTAAGTTTTCCCAGTGTCTGGACCCAGAACCCATCTCTGGAATCCCTGTTTGGACAGGATCCCAGAGATGGAATACAGTCTTTTCCTCTTCCCCAGAAAGAAATCAAACTCTTGGGTGCCAAGCAGAATCACCAGAGTGGAAGAATATCCCATGGACACATGAGGTCACCCCTCCATTTAGTGGCCATCCTAGACACAAAATCCAGACAGAAAAGCCTGTGCTCCTCCCTCCCAGCCACCTGAATTTCAAATCCCGAGGAGCTTCCCTCAGGGTCTTCAGATTCGGACTGCCATCACCTCACTCCTACCTCTTATCCGAGGTTGTGTCTAAAGTCTTTGGTCCCAAAGTCCTGACACACATGACCTCCAGGATGGGGCCTCGAGAAACACATGACATCACTGGCCCTGCTCTCCTGAGGAAACCCTGCCCATCTCAGTTTCCCAAAATGTCCAGATTAGGAGAAAACTGCAAGGCCCCTGACTGCACCCCAATATCATAGGCCACTCTGGAAAAAGTGCACAGCCTGACACAGCCTCAGCACCTACCTCCAGGATGACATGCAGGCCAATGGCACTTAGTCCGAAGATTGAAACTTCCATGGCCCTAAAACCTCATCAGAACCCTAGCTTATGTTTTGAGGTCTCTCTTCCTAGAGGTCTGTTCTGGAAATTCAAGCATATGGTCCAACCTGTGGTCCGTGAGCCATACAAGAGCACACCTCCTGTCCCAAGAAGGAAACCTGGCTCCTGGGTACTGGGTCTAATCCTAAGGATAGAGAATCCTCAATGGTCAGAGAGCCGCCACCACATTCTAAGGTCTCCCTGGACACCAAGCAGCATTGGGACCTGTTAGACTGAGAACTTCCATCAACGAAAATCACTTGGAACTTGGAATCAGTGTCATTGGTTCAAGCTTACCCTGTTCCTCAGCTGCAATGGTAACACGAGATTGGCTTCCCAGGCCTCCATTCAGAGAGCATTGCTATCGAATCTTCCATATGGGGGACCCTGGAGCCCTGTAAGAAGACTTCTGCTGTCCCTTAGTAGGACACCTTGATATTTGGAGCAGCTCACAAGCTCCAGCTTGGAAAAACCTCCAAGAATTCTTGAGGCCTCCCCACCATTTGTTGGCCATCATGGATACAAACTCCAGCGTGAGCAGACATCTTCCCCTCGCCCAGGTGCTGGAGATCTCGAAACAACTGCTGTACATTGGAATAGACATGTGCTCGGCACTGAGCGTAACCGTAGCTTATGTTTTCATACTTCTGTCCTCACACTCCTCGCCTGCAAACCCTCCAACTTGGATATTCTGGAGCCGTAATGCAGCCATCTGCCTGCTCACCAGATAGAAGAAGTGAAGAAAGGGTCTGTGCAAAAATCCCCCATGAGGATCCAGTTGCACAGCTCTCAAAAGCACCCCAATATCATAGGCCGAACTCTCCACGAATGTTCTGTCTGACACAGCTCGAGCCCGAGCTCCTGACAGGCACCCAGAAAGCAGGCCTCATTTTCTGCAGGTGGGTCCTGCCTTGGCCCGAGGACCTCATCTCAAAGTGAATTGGGTATTCAGGCACCGGTCCCAGAACTTAGCTCAAATTCCTGCCCATGGGGGAACCTGAAGCATAAAAAAGTACCCCTCCTTCCCCATGGCAGGAAAACTGAATGTTGAGATGGCAGTCCAACCCTCAGAGTGGGAGCCAAGTGCATAGCCCATGAGGTCACACCCACTCAGCATGGGCATCTGGGCAAAAACAGGCATTGTGACCCTCAGAATGAGACCCATTTCCAACAAGAACACTCGGGAGCTGTACCAGGGAAACATAGAGCAGGACCCTAGGCCCAAATCCTAAGCCTTGTTGCGGTGATCCAGGCTCCAGAACCCAGGACCCATCTCTGGAATGGCTGTTTGGACGGGATCCCTGACTCAGAAAACTGCGCTCCTCCCATCCCCCGGAAATACACCAAACTCTTGGGTGCCGAGCAGAATTCCCAGAGAGGTAGAATCTCACATGGACCCATGAGGCCACCCCTCCATTTCGTGGCCATCATAGACAAACAAGTCAGACAGAAAAGACTGTGCTCCTGCCTCACAGCCGTCCGAATTTCATATCTGGAGATGCTTCGCTCAGGGTCTGCAGATTGGGTCTGCCATCACCTCGAGCTTAACTATTACCCGAGTTTGTGTCTGAAGACTTTGGACCCAGAGTCCTGACCCATATGCCCTCCAGGATGGGGCCTCCAGGAACACACAACAGCACTGGGCCAGCTCTCCCAAGGAATGTCAGCCTGTCTCAGTTTCCCAACCCACCAGATTAAGAGAAAATTGCAAGGCCCCTAATACCACCCCAATTCCATAGGAAGCTCCAGAAAAAATGCATAGTCTGACACAGCCTCAGAATATACCTCCAGGAAGACACCCAGGTCAATGGGAAGGGATGAAATGGCCTAACCCATGGCAGGCTCGATGTGCTGGGTGTGAAGCCAACTGTCTCAATGTCTCTCACAAGGTCTGGGCTCAGGCTATGTAAGACAGAGCATAGTGTTTAGGGTAGCCTATGCAATTGGGGTGTTGCCGAGGGCTGAGCAGGTTGATTTTCATTTGGGGTTTCTGAGCAATGCCATAGACAATGTTTTTCTTTGGGGGGCAGGCAGAGGGCTTCGTTCTGGAACCAGAATTCCCAATCATGAGGGCTTTTGGGCCAGGAGTGCTAGGGTAGAGTCTGAAAACAAAAGATAGGGTGAGGTTGGGAGCAGGCACACTCTGCAAAGCCTGAAAGGATATCTCATGCATCTGAAGTCAGGCTGAGGATCAGACGTTGGCTGAGGTTGGATTGTGCCCTTGATAGCACCTTCATGAAGCAGGTGCCTCATGAGGCCAACGAAATTTTCCCACGCTGAGTTTGGAGGTTGCCACAAACCACAAGGTTTCCTTCTGCAAGACAGTCGAGTCCTGTTGAGTGGCTCCAGTACATACCATACGGAAGGACTGAAGAGGAGGGTTCAAAGGATGGATCCCTGAACAGCATGCCTCGCATTCCCTTTGGCCATTAACGACAAGATATGTTTGATCTGCTGGCTCTGGGGCAAGCTAACCAGTGGGCTGAGTTGAAATGGCCTCTCCTGAGGATGCGTCATAATGTGTGTTTCTGTCCATGGAGACCTTGGAATGTGATGGTTGTACTGTGGCCCTGCAGAATTCTCCGACCAGAAGGGTTTGATACAGATCCAGTAAGAAAGCACTCCATGTGGAGACGAGAGAGGTTTGGTTTGGAGCCTCAGAAAAACCTAATATGCTGGTATACGAAACCAGTCCTCAAGGACAGACACATGAAAACTAAAGCTAAGGTTCATATTAGGGCCTAAGGGCCTGTCCATTTCAATCTTCTGTCTCTGGGGACACTGTCTGAGAGTCTAAGTGGTGATAATGGCTCAGCTGGTGTCAGAGTGCCCCTTTTATTCCAGGGCAGCCTACACTATCAGGATGGCCTCAGGGGCCTTGGAGCTTTTCCCTAACCTGTAGGGTTGTGGTCAATGGATTGGGCACACTTTCCTTGGAGAGGGCAGGCACAATCTTTCGCTGTGGCTCCAGATGCCCTAGCCTGGAGGGTGTGTGAGTCCAGGCTGTGGGCACAGAAGTCTGAAAACACAAACTCAGCTTATGAGTGGCGCCGAGTGTATGGCAGGCCGGATGTACAGATAGAGAGTGAGCTCCTTGGCTTGTGAATCAAGGGCGAGATTCCTTTAGGCTTTTGTCTCTGGATGAGTCCAGGATAGCCGTAGATTGTAGGGGGTGGCCTCAGTGACTGTGGACAAGTATCCCTCTCTGGGGATTTGTCCCAGCTAACAGGAGTTTGGGGTCATTTTGTGGGAAGGGTGGAGTCCTGTTGTCTGGCTCATGTGTCTCTCCAAGAAAGTGATTCCAGAGCAGAGCCCCAGGAATGGGGGGGAGACTGGAAAACTCAAACACTGGTGAGGATTGGGTGTATAGGGGCTTGGCACGCCTCATATGCGGGCTCTTGGTCAAGGCCCTGACAGGCCTTTCTTTGATATTGGGCTCATGCTGAGGGTCACAGAGTGAATTTGTGCCCAAGGCAGCACTCAAGTTTGGGCGTGGTTTCAGGGGAAATGAAGGTTTCTCCCACCCTGAAGGTGTGACTCCATGCCAAGAGCAAGCCTTACAGCCATTGGGAAGAAGGAGTTCTGATTTGTGCTTCAGATGCCCAACTGTGTGGGGAATTGATATAATATCTGGGTTTAGATATCGGAAAACCAAGGTTAGGAAGAGATAACGGCATAAGACCATGGCGTGTCAGAAGTGCTAGGTGTGTGACCAGCTGTCTCCTTGCCTGTCTGGACGTCTGGCATCAGGCTGTGAAAGGCAGAGCATTAGTGCCCAGAGCAGCCTATCAAATCTGAGTGCCGTCGAGGCAAGAGCAGGTTGATCCTCATCTGGGTTTTATGGAGAGCCCCACAAGGAAACGTTTTCTACCGGTGGGCAGTAACTGGGCTGGCTTGTGGTTCTGCAAATCCTACTCTGGAGGGATTGTTTGCCAGGAGTGTGAGGAAGGAAGTCTGAAAACACAAGCTAGCGTGAGGTTTGGGACCGAGGGCACGGCAGGCCACTCTGCAGAGGCTTAATCAAGATCTCCTGCATTGCGGTCATATCTACTATGAGACGTGCTTCAAGCTAGAGTTTTTGTCCATGATGGCCTCTCCCTGAAGGATATGGGGGGCTTCATGAGGCCCGGCAGGTTTGCCGTTTTCTCCTACACTGAAGGTTTGACATACGGCCAGCAGCAAGGTTTCTTGCCATGGGGAAGGAGGGGTTCTGACTTGTGCATCAGGTTCCCCCTGTGCAGGGATTGGAGATAAGGTCTAGGTTCCGATGACTGAAAACCCAGGTTGGGAATGGATGCTGGCCTAAGGCAGTGGCGGGTCCAATGTGCTGGGTGTGCAGCCAGCTGTGTCGGTGTCTGTTGGAAGGTCTGGGCTCAGGCTATTTGCGACAGAGCATCAGTGTTTAAGGTAGCCTATGCAATTGGGGTGTTGCCGAGGGCCAAGCAGTTTGATCCTCATTTGTGGTTTCTGGGCAGCACCATAGACAATGTTTTTCTCCTGGGAGGCAGGCAGAGTGCTTCAGTGTGGCCCCAGAATTCCCAGTAGGGAGGGTTTGTGGGCCAGGAGTGTGAGGACGGAAGTCTGAAAACACAAGCTAGGGTGAGGATTGGAGCCAAGGGCAGAGCAGGCCCAATCGGCAGAAGCTGAATCAAAATCTCCTGCATCTGAAGTCAGGCTGAGGATCAGAAGATGGCTGAGGATGGAGTATGTGTCCATGATGGCACCTTCATGAAGTGGGGGCCTCATGAGTTTGGGGTCATTTTGTGGGAAGGGTGGAGTCGTGTTGTCTGGCTCATGGGTCTCTCCAAGAAAGGGATTCCAGAGCAGAGCCCAGGTACAGGTGGGGCGACTGGAAAACTCAAACACTGGTGAGGATTGGGTGCATAGGGGCTTGGCAAGCCCCATATGTGGGCTCTTGGTCCAGGTTCTGACAGGCCTTTCTTTGAGATGGGGCTCATGCTGAGGGTCACAGTGTGAATTTGTTCCCAAGCAGCACTCAAGTTTGGGCGTGGCATCAGGGGCCATGAAGGTTTCTCCCACCCTGAAGGTGTGACTCCATGCCAAGAGCAAGCTTGACAGCCATGGGGAAGGAGGAGTTCTGTTTTGTGCTTGCGATACCCAGCTGTGTGGAGAATTGATATAATGTCTAGGTTCAGATATCTGAAAACCAAGGTTAGGAAGAGGTGACGGCATAAGACCATGGCGTGTCCAAAGTGCTGGGTGTGTGGCCAGCTGTCTCTTTGTCTGTCTGGACGTCTGGCTTCAGGCTGTGTCAGACATAGCATGAGGGCCCAGAGCAGCATATCCAGTTCGGGTACCGTCGAGGCCCGAGCAGGTTGATCATCATCTGGGTTTTCTGGAGAGCCCCATAGGGAAGCGTTTTTCTTCCGTTGGGCAGACACTGGGCTGGGTTGTGGTTCTGGAGTTCCTAGTCCGTAGGGCTTGTTTGCCAGGAGTGTGAAGAAGGAAGTCTGAAAACAAAAGCTAGTGGGAGGTTTGGGACCGAGGGCATGGCAGGGCCACTCTGCAGAGGCTGAATCGAGATCTCCTGCACTGAGGTCATGTCAACTATGAGACGTGCCTCAGGCTAGAGTTTTTGCCCAGCATGGCCTCTTCCTGAAGGGTGTGGGGGCTTCATGAAGCCAGGGAGGTTTGCCTACGATGGGATTTGTGAACTACTCCAAACCTCAAGCTTTCCTTCTGCACGACAGTCGAGTCCTACTGGATGGTTCCAGGAGGCCCCATACGGAAAGACTCGAGAGCAGGTGTCTAAGCATGGATGCCTGGGAACGCCACCTCATATTCCCACTCTTTAGGCAGGACAAGGCAGGCTCAATCTGCAGGCTCCTGGGTGAGCTACCCAGGGGGGAGAGTTTAAATGGACTCTCCTGAAGATGAGTCCTACTGTGACTTGGTGGCCTGGGAGACCTTGGAATGTGGAGTTGGCTCAGGGACTCTGCAGGGTTTTCCAAACTGAGGTGTTTGACACAGCTCCAACAGGGAAGCTTCCCATGTGGAGACGAGAGGAGTTCTGTTCAGTGCCTCAGGAAAGCCCCATATCCTGTTCTTTGAACCAAAGCCTCTGAGGAGTGACACCTGGAACCCAAAGCAAGAGTTGAGATTACGGCCTAAGGGCCTGTCCGGCTCATTCTTCTATCTCTGTTGACATCTGTGGGCATGCCTTCGTGGAGGTAGCTGCTCAGCTTGTGTCCGAATGCCCCTGTGTGTCCAGGGAGCCTCCCAGTTGTGGGATGTCCTCGGGGGCCTTGAGGTTTCTCATATTCTGGAGGTGTGTGTCCAAAGGAATGGACACAGTTTCCCAGGAGAGAGCAGGCACGGTCCTGTGGTATGGCTCCAGAGGACCCAGCCTAGAGGCTGTGTTTGCCAGGGCTGTGGGGACAGATGTCTGAAAAAGCAAACTTGGCTCAGCTAGTGGCCAAGGTAATGGCAGGACTGATCTCCAGTCCGTGAGGGGAGATCCTCTGGATATCAAAGGAGGGCAAGTGGGAGGCAGTCACTCAGGATTTTGTCTCTGGGTGTTGCGTTCACAGTGTCCGGTCAGGGTAGGGGTTGTCTCAGAGGCCGAGGAAGAGCCTTCCTCTCAGGGGATTGTCCAAGCTCCCAAGTGTTTGGGTTCATTCTGTGGGAAGGGAAGAGTACTGTTTTCTGCCACAGGGGACCCCCCAGGAGAGGGACTATAGAGCACAGCAGTGGGTTCCCTCAACTGGAATACACACCATCTAGTTAGTCCTGGGTGCCTATGGGCATGGCAAGCCACATATGCGGGCTCTTGGTCCAGTCACTGAGAGGCGTTACTTGAATAAGGTACTCACACTGAGGGTCACAATGTGTGTTTGTGCCCAAGGCGGCCCTAACGCTTGGGCGTTGCCTCATGGGCCATGTCGTTTTTCCTACACTGAAGGTTTGACTCACTGCCAGCAGCAAGTTTTCTTGCCATGGGGAAGGAGGAATTCTTATTTGTGCATCAGGTTCCCCCCTGTGCAGGGATTGGAGATAAGGTCTAGGATCCGATGACTGAAAACCCAGGTTGGGAATGGATGCTGGCCTAAGGCAGTGGCGGGTCCAATGTCCTAGGAGTGCAGCCAGCTGTGTCGGTGTCTGTTGGAAGGTCTGGGCTCAGGCTATTTGTGACAGAGCATCAGTGTTTAAGGTAGCCTATGCAATTGGGGTGTTGCCGAGGGCCAAGCAGTTCGATCCTCATTTGGGGTTTCTGGGCAGCCTCATAGACAATGTTTTTCTCCTGGGAGGCAGGCAGAGTGTTTCAGTGTGGCCCCAGAATTCCCAGTAGGGAGGGCTTGTGGGCCAGGAGTGTGAGGACGGAAGTCTGAAAACACAAGCTAGGGTGAGTATTGGAGCCAAGGGCAGAGCAGGCCCACTCTGCAGAGACTGAATCAAAATCTCCTGCATCTGAAGTCAGGCTGAGGATCAGACGTTGGCTGAGGCTGGAGTATGTGTCCATGATGGCACCTTCATGAAGCCGGGGCCTCATGAGGCCAAGGAAATTTTCCCACGCTGAGTTTGGAGGTTGCCCCAAACCACAAGGTTTCCTTCTGCGGGACATTCGAGTCCTGTTGCATGGCTCCAGGACATACCATATGGAAGGACTGGAGAGCAGGGTTCGAAGGATGGATCCCTGTACAGCATTCCTCGCATTCCAATAGGCCATTAGCGACAAGATATGTTTGATCTGCTGCCTCTGGGTCACGCTACCCAGGGGGCTGTGTTGAAATGGCCTCTCCTGAGGATGCGTCATAATGTGCGTTTGGGTCCATGGAGACCTTGGAATGTGCTGGTTGTTCGGTGGCCTTGCGGAACTCTCCTACCTGAAGGGTTTGATACATCCCCAGTAAGAAAGCTGCCCATGTGGAGACGAGAGATGCTTGGTTTGGTGCCTCAGAGGAGCCCCATGTGCTGGTCTACGAAAACAGTCCTCTGAGAACGGACACATGGAAACAAAGCTAAGGTTCATATTAGGGCCTGGGGGCCTGTCCATTTCAACCTTCTGTCTCTGGGGACACTGTCTGAGAATCTAAGTGGAGATAGTTGCTCTGCTGGTGTCAGAGAGCCCCTCTTAGTCCAGGGTGGCCTACCTATTGATGGCCTCAGGGGCCTTGGAGCTTTTCCCTAAACTGTAGGGTTGTGGTCAATGGATTGGACACACTTTCCTTAGAGAGGGCCGGCACAATCTTTCGCTGTGGCTTCAGAGGCCCTAGCCTGGAGGTTGTGTGGGTCCATGCTGTGGGCACAGAAGTCTTAAAACACAAAGTCAGCTTATGAGTGGCGCCTACGGTATGACAGGCCGGATGTACAGCCCGAGAGGGAACTCCTGGGCCTCTGAAACAAGGGCGAGTGGAAGGCGTTCCTTCAGGCTTTTGTCTCTGGATGTTGTGTCCGGGATAGCCGTGGATTGGAGCGGTGGCCTCAGGGACTGTGGACGAGTATCCCTCTCTGGGGATTTGTCCCAGCTCCCAAGAGATTGGGGACATTTTGAGGGAAGGGTGGAGTCGTGTTGTCTGGCTCATGTGTCTCTCCAAGAAAGGGATTCCAGAGCAGAGCCCAGGTACAGGTGGGGCGACTGGAAAACTCAAACACTGGTGAGGATTGGGTGCATAGGGGCTTGGCAAGCCCCATATGCGGGCTCTTGGTCCAGGTCCTGACAGGCCTTTCTTTGACATGGGGCTCATGCTGAGGGTCACAGTGTGAATTTGTGCCCAAGCAGCACTCAAGTTTGGGCGTGGCTTCAGGGGCCATGAAGGTTTCTCCCACCCTGAAGGTGTGACTCCATGCCAAGAGCAAGCTTGACAGCCATGGGGAAGGAGGAGTTCTGTTTTGTGCTTGCGATACCCAGCTGTGTGGAGAATTGATATAATGTCTAGGTTCAGATATCTGAAAACCAAGGTTAGGAAGAGGTGACGGCATAAGACCATGGCGTGTCCGAAGTGCTGGGTGTGCGGCCAGCTGTCTCCTTGTCTGTCTGGACGTCTGGCTTCAGGCTGTGTCAGACAGAGCATGAGTGCCCAGAGCATCCTCTCCAGTTCGGGTACCGTCGAGACCCGAGCAGGTTGATCCTCATCTGGGTTTTCTGGAGAGCCCCACAGGGAAACGTTTTTCTTCCGTTGGGCAGACACTGGGCTGGGTTTTGGTTCTGGAGTTTCTGGTCCGGAGGGCTTGTTTGCCAAGAGTGTGAGGAAGGAAGTCTGAAAACACAAGCTAGCGTGAGGTTTGGGACCGAGGGCACGGCAGGCCCACTCTGCAGAGGCTGAATCGAGATCTCCTGCACTGAGGTCATGTCAACTATGAGACGTGCCTCAGGCTAGAGTTCTTGTCCAGCATGGCCTCTTCCTGAAGGGTGAGGGCTTCATTAGGCCAGGGACGTTTGCCTACGATGGGATTTGTGAACTACTCCAAACCCCAAGGTTTCCTTCTGCACGACAGTCGAGTCCTATTGGATGGTTCCAGGAGGCCCCATACGGAAAGACTCGAGACAGGTGTCTAAGCATGGATGCCTGGGAACGCCACCTCATATACCCACTCTTTAGTCAGGACAAGGCAGGCTCAATCTGCAGGCTCCTGTTTGAGCTACCCAGAGGGGAGAGTTGAAATGGACTCTCCTGAAGATGAGTCCTACTGTGGCTTGGTGGCCTGGGAGACCTTGGAATGTGTAGGTGGCTCAGGGACTCTGCAGGGTTTTCCAAACTGAGGTGTTTGACACAGCATCAACAAGGAAGCTTCCCATGTGAAGACGAGAGGAGTTCTGTTCAGTGCCTCAGGAAAGCCCCATATCCTGTTCTTCGAACCAAAGCCTCTGAGGAGTAACACCTGGAAACCAAAGCAAGAGTTGAGATTACGGCCTAAGGGCCTGTCCGGCTCAACCTTCTATCTCCGTTGACATCTATGTGCATGCATTCATGGATGTAGCTGCTCAGCTTGTGTCCGAATGCCCCTGTGAGTCCAGTGAGGCTCCCAGTAGTGGGATGTCCTCGGGGGCCTTGAGGTTTCTCATATTCTGGAGGTGTGTGTCCAAAGGAATGGACACAGTTTCCCAGGAGAGAGCAGGCACGGTCCTGTGGTATGGCTCCAGAGGACCCAGCCTAGAGGCTGTGTTTGCCAGGGCTGTGGGGACAGATGTCTGAAAAAGCAAACTTGGCTCAGCTAGTGGCCAATGTAATGGCAGGACTGATCTCCAGTCCGTGAGGGGAGATCCTCTGGAAATCAAAGTAGGGCAAGTGGGGGGCAGTCACTCAGGATTTACAGTGTCCGGTCAGGGTAGGGGTTGTCTCAAAGGCCGAAGAAGAGCCTTCCTCTCGGGGGATTGTCCAAGCTCCCAAGTGTTTGTGTTCATTCTGTGGGAATGAAGAGTACTGTTTTCTGCCACAGGGGACCCCCCAGAAGAGGGACTCGAGAGCACAGCAGTGGGTTCCCTCAACTGGAATACACACCATCTATTTAGTCCTGGGTGCCTATGGGCATGACAAACCACATATGCGGGCTCTTGGTCCAGTCACTGAGAGGCGTTACTTGAATAAGGTACTCACGCTGAGGGTCACAATGTGTGTTTGTGCCCAAGGCGGCCCTCACGCATGTGCGTGGCCTCATGGGTCATGCCGTTTTCTCCAACACTGAAGGTTTGACTCACTGCCAGCAGCAAGGTTTCTTGCCATGGGGTAGGAGGGGTTCTGACTCGTGTGCATCAGAGGGGGTCCCCCCTGTGCAGGAATTGGATATAAGGTCTAGGACCGATGACTGAAAACCCAGGTTGGGAATAGATGGTGGCCTAAGGCAGTGGCGGGTCCAATGTGCTGGGTGTGCAGCCAGCTGTGTCGGTGTCTGTTGGAAGGTCTGGGCTCAGGCTATTTGCGACAGAGCATCAGTGTTTAAGGTAGCCTATGCAATTGGGGTGTTGCCGAGGGCCAAGCAGTTTGATCCTCATTTGGTGTTTCTGGGCAGCACCATAGACATTGATTTTCTACTGGGAGGCAGGCACAGTGCTTCATTGTGGCCCCAGAATTCCCAGTAGGGAGGGCTTGTGGGCCTGGAGTGTGAGGACGGAAGTCTGAAAACACAAGCTAGGGTGAGGATTGGAGCCAAGGGCAGAGCAGGTCCATTCTGCAGAGGCTGAATCAAAATCTCCTGCATCTGAAGTCAGGCTGAGGATCAGACGTTGGCTGAGGCTGGAGTATTTGTCCATGATGGCACCTTCATGAAGTGGGGGCCTCATGAGGCCAAGGAAGTTTTCCCACGCTGAGTTTGGAGGTTGCCCCAAACCACAAGGTTTCCTTCTGCGGGACATTCGAGTCCTGTTGCATGGCTCCAGGACATACCATATGGAAGGACTGGAGAGCAGGGTTCGAAGGATGGATCCCTGTACAGCATGCCCGCATTCCAATAGGCCATTAGCGATAAGATATGTTTGATCTGGGGCCTCTGGAACACGCGATCCAGGGGGCTGAGTTGAAATGGCCTCTCCTGAGGATGCGTCATAATGTGCGTTTGGGTCCATGGAGACCTTGGAAAGTGCTGGTTGTTCAGTGGCCCTTCGGAACTCTCCTACCTGAAGGGTTTGATACATCCCCAGTAAGAAAGCTGCCCATGTGGAGACGAGAGTTCCTTGGTTTGGTGCCTCAGAAAAGCCCCATGTGCTGGTCTACGAAAACAGTCCTCTGAGAACGGACACATGGAACAAAGCTAAGGTTCATATTAGGGCCTGGGGGTCTGTCCATTTCAACCTTCTGTCTCTGGGGACACTTTCTGAGAGTCTAAGTGAAGATAGTTGCTCCGCTGGTGTCAGAGAGCCCCTCTTAGTCCAGGGGGGCCTACACTATTGATGTCCTCAGGGGCCTTGGAGCTTTTCCCTAACCTGTAGGGCTGTGCTCAATGGATTGGGCACACTTTCCTTGGAGAGGGCAGGCACAAACTTTCGCTGTGGCTCCAGAGGCCCTAGCCTGGAGGTGTGTGGGTCCAGGCTGTGGGCACAGAAGTCTGAAAACACAAACTCAGCTTATGAGTGGTGCCTAGGGTATGGCAGGCCGGATGTACAGCCCGAGAGGGAACTCCTGGGCCTCTGAAACAAGGGCGAGTGGGAGGCGTTCCTTCAGTCTTTTGTCTCTGGATGCTGTGTCCGGGATAGCCGTGGATTTGAGGGGTGACCTCAGGGACTGTGGACGAGTATCCCTCTTTGGGGATTTGTCCCATCTTCCAAGATTGGCGTCATTATGTGGGAAGGGTGGAGTCGTGTTGTCTGGCTCATGTGTCTCTCCAAGAAAGGGATTCCAGAGCAGAGCCCCAGGTACGGGCGGGGCGACTGGAAATCTCAAACCCTGGTGAAAATTGGGTGCATAGGGGCTTGGCAAGCCCCATATGCGGGCTCTTTGTCCAGGCCCTCACAGGCCTTTCTTTGACATGGGGCTCATGCTAGGGTCACAGTGTGAATTTGTTCCCAATCAGCACTCAAGTGCTGCTTGGGCACTACCTGAAGGGTTTGATACATCCCCAGTAAGAACGCTCCCCATGTGGAAACGAGAGGAGTTCTGTTCAGTGCCTCAGGAAAGCCCCATATCCTGTTCTTCGAACCAAAGTTTCTGAGGAGTAACACCTGGAACCCAAAGCAAGAGTTGAGATTATGGCCTAAGGGCCTGTCCGGCTCAACCTTCTATCTCTGTTGACATCTGTGTGCATGCCTTCGTGGAGGTAGCTGCTCAGCTTGTGTCCGAATGCCCCTGTGTGTCCAGGGAGGCTCCCAGTAGTGGGATGTCCTCGGGGGCCTTGAGGTTTCTCATATTCTGGAGGTGTGTGTCCAAAGGAATGGACACAGTTTCCCAGGAGAGAGCAGGCACGGTCCTGTTGTATGGCTCCAGAGGACCCAGCCTAGAGGCTGTGTTTGCCAGGGCTGTGGGGACTGATGTCTGAAAAAGCAAACTTGGCTCAGGAAGGGGCCAAGGTAATGGCAGGCCTGATCTCCAGTCCGTGAGGGGAGATTCTCTGGATATCAAAGGAGGGCAAGTGGGAGGCAGTTGCTCAGGCTTTTGTCTCTGGGTGTTGCGTTCACAGTGTCCGGTCAGGGTAGGGGTTGCCTCAGGGGCCGAGGAAGAGCCTTCCTCTCGGGGGATTGTCCAAGCTCCCAAGTGTTTGGGTTCATTCTATGGGAAGTGAAGAGTACTGTTTTCTGCCAGAAAGGACCCCCCAGGAGAGGGACTCTAGAGCACAGCAGTGGGTTCCTTCAACTGGAATACACACCATCTAGTTAGTTTTGGGTGCCTATGGGCATGGCAGGGACTATATGCAGGATCTTCGTCACGAACCTGACAGGCCTTTCTTTGACATGGGGCTCATGCTAGGGTCACAGTGTGAATTTGTGCCCAAGCAGCACTCATGATTTGGCGTGGCATCAGGGGCCATGAAGGGTTCCCCACGTGGAGGTTGACTCCATGTGAAGAACAAGCATTACAGCCATGTGGAAGGCAGATTTCTGATTGTGATTCCGATACACAAACTCAGCTTCTTTTGGGGACGGCGGTATGGCAGGCCCAATATACAAACAATGAGAAGAACTCATGAAGATTTGAATATAGAGCGAGTCTGAGGCGCTTGCTCAGGCATTTGTCTCTGGAATTTTTATCAGCAAGGCCATAGAATGTCGGGGATGCTTCATGGGCCATGGACGAATCTACCTCTATGAGGATTTCGCCCGATTCCCAATTTTTTTTCGTCAAACTGTGGGATGGGAGGACTCCTTTCAGTTTTGTTACCTCAGGTGTCCCACGAAAAGAGGAATTCCAAAGCAAAGCCGTGGGGAAGACTGAAGGGACCACCAGAACTATGGTTCAAAATTGGGGACTAGGGGCATGGCAAGCCCAATATGCTATCTCTTCATCCAGCCACTGAGAGGCCTTACTTGAGGACTTTGGTAAGGCTGAGGGTCACAATGTGTGTTTGTGACCAATGTAGCCTCCGAGCATGGAGGGGCCTCATGGGCAACACTGGATTCAACTACACTGAAAGTTGGACAACATGCCAACCACAAGGTATCTTGCCATGGGGAAGGAGTTCTGATTTCTGCATCCCATTCAACCCTGGGCAGTGATTGGAGGTAAGGTCTAGAATCTAAAGCCTGAAATCCGAGGTTGGGAAGAGATGATGACCTAAGGCCATGGCGGCTCGATGTGCTCAGTGTGCGGCCAGCTGTCTGGGACGGGCCAGGGAGTCCAGGCTCAGGCTGTGTCAAAAAGGGCATTAGTGCCCTGCTCAGCCTATGTATTTGGGGTACAGCCAAGGTCGGTGCATGTTGATCCTCATTTGGGGTTACTGGGCAGAGTGCTGCATTGTAGTTCTGGATTGCCAAACTGGAGGGCTTGTGGGCCAGTAGTCTGACGACAAAGGTTTGAGAACACAAGCTAGGCTTAGGTTTCTGGGTGAGGCCATGGCAGGCACAATCTACAGACCTGAATCGAGATCTTATGCATCTGAAGTCAGGGCGAGGATCAGACGATAGCTCAGGTTGTAGTTTCTGTCCCTGATGGCCCCTTCATGAATGGGGGGGGGGGGATCACGAGGCCATGGGGGTTTTCCCACGATGGGAGTTGTGAGAAGCTCCAAACTGCAGAGAGTCTTCTGCAGGACAATTGAGACCTGTTGTTTGGCTCCAGGCCAATGATTCTGAGCAGGGTTCTAAGGATGGATGGCTGGGTAGCCCACCTCGCATTCCAATTGTCTCTTAGCAACAAGACAGGTTAGATCTCCTGGATCTGTGGGGAGCAACCGAGGACGCTGCATTGAAATGGACACCCCTGGGCATGGGTCCTAATGTGCTTTTGTGTCTAAGGAGACCTTGGAATGAAGCGGTGGCACTTGGGACCTAAAGAGTTCTAATAAACAGAGGCTTTGACACAGCTCCAACCTGCAAGTATCCCATGTGTAGATGAGATGTTTTCTGTTGGGTGAGTCAAGAAACAGCTATATGCTGCTTTTGAATTCCAGGCCTCTGAGGTGAGATGCTTGGAAACGAAAGCAATGGATCTGATTAGTGCCTAGGGGCCGGTTCTTTCCTTTTTACCTCTGGGGACATCTCTCTATGGGTCTGAGTGCAGGTAGGTGCTCTGTAGTGCTCAGATTGCCCCTGTTTTTTCCTGGGAAGCCACCACTATTGAGATGGATCAGGGAATTTGGAGGTTTATCCTATTAGAAGTGTTGTGGCCATTGGAATGGGCACAAACAATTCCCTTGGAGAGAGCAAGTACAGTCCTCAGGTTCGGCTCCAGGGGCCTGAGCCTGTAGGTTGTGTAGGCCAGGGCTGTTTGGAAAGTTGTCTGAAAACAAACTCAGCTTAGGTTTGGGGACGTAGGTATCCCAGGCCCGATCTACAAACCATGAGAAGAATTGTTAAGGATATGAAGAAAGTGCGAGTCTGAGGCGCTTGCTCAGGCTTTTGTCTCTGGATTTTGTATCAGCGATGGCCGTGGAATGTCGGGGAGGCCTCATGGGCCATGGACGAATCTTCCTCTCTGAGGATTTGGCCCGATTCCCAATTGCTTTTCGTCAATCTGTGGGATGGGAGGACTCATTTCAGGTTTGTTACCTCAGGTGTCCCACCAAAAGAGGAATTCCAAAGCAAATCCGTGGGGAAGATTGAAGGGACAACCCGAACTATGGTTAAAAATTGGGGCCTAGGGGCATGGCAAGCCCAATATGCTATCTCTTCATCCAGCCAATGAGTGGCCTTACTTGAGGACTGGGCTCAGCCTGAGGGTCACAATGTGTGTTTGTGACCAATGTGGCCCGCGAGCATGGGCGGGGCCACATGGGCCACACTGGTTTCAACCACACTGAACGTTGGACAACATGCCAACCACAAGGTTTCTTGCCATGGGGAAGGAGTTCTGATTTCTTCATCACCTTCAACTTTGTGCAGTGATTGGAGATAAGGTCTCGGTTCTGAATCCTGAAAACCGAGGTTGGGAAGAGATGACGACCTAAGGCCACGGAGGCTCGATGTGCTCAGTGTGCGGCCAGCTGTCTGGGACGGGCCAGGGAGTCCAGGCTCAGGCTGTGTCAGAAAGGGCATTAGTGCCCTGGTCAGCCCATGTATTGGGTACAGCCAAGGTCGGTGCAGGTTAATCCTCATTTGGGGTTACTGGGTAGCCCCAGAGGACAATGATTTTCTTCTGGAGGGCAGGCAGAGTGCTGCATTGTCGTTCTGGAGTGCCAAACTGGTGGGCTTGTGGGCCAGTAGTCTGACGACAGAAGTCTGAGAACACAAGCTAGGCTTATATTTCTGGGTGAGGCCATGGCAGGCACAATCTACAGACCTGAATCGAGATCTCGTGCATCTGAAGTCAGGGCGAGGATCAGACGATCGCTCAGGTTGGAGTTTCTGTCCCTGATGGCCCCTTCATGAATGGGGGGGGGGCATCACGAGGCCATGGGGGTTTTCCCACTATGGGAGTTGTGAGAAGTTCCAAACAGCAGAGAGTCTTCTACAGGTCAATTGAGACCTGTTGCTTGGCTCCAGGCCAATGATTCTGAGCAGGGTTCTAAGGATGGATGGCTGCATAGCCCACCTCGCATTCCAATTGTCTCCTAGCAACAAGACAGGTTAGATCTCCTGGATCTGTGGGGAGCAACCGAAGACGCTGAGTTGAAATGGACACCCCTAAGGATGGGTCCTAATGTGCTTTTGTGTCTATGGAGACCTTGGAATGAAGCGGTGGCACTGGTGCCCTAAATGGTTCTCCTAAACAGAGGCTTTGACACAGCTCCAACGTGAAAGTTTCCCATGTATAGATGAGATGTTTTCTGATGGGTGAGTCAAGAAACAGCTATATGCTACTTTTGAAATCCAGGCCTCTGAGCAGAGATGCCTGGAAACCAAAGCAATGGATCTGATTAGTGCCTAGGGGCCTGTTCTTTCCTTTTTACCTCTGGGGACATCTCTCTATGGGTCTGAGTGCAGGTAGGTGCTCATTTGGGCTCAGATTGCCCCTGTTTTTCCTGGGAAGCCACCACTATTGAGATGGATCAGGGACTTTGGAGGTTTATCCTATTAGAAGGGTTGTGGCCATTGGAATGGGCACACACAATTCCCTTGGAAAGGGCAAGTACAGTCCTCAGGTTTGGCTCCAGGGGCCTGAGCCTGTAGGTTGTTTAGGCCAGGGCTGTTTGGACAGTTGTCTGAAAACACAAACTCGACTTATGTTTCAGGTCATAGGTATGGCAGGACTGATCTACAGACCATGAGGAGAACTCTTCTGGATTTGAAAGAAGGGCGAGTGTAAGGCTCCTGCTCAAGTTTTTGTCTCTGGATATCGTGTCACTCATGGTCGTGGAATTTCTGGGTGACTTCATGGGAAATGGACGAGTCTTACTCTCTGGTGGTTTGGCCCCGTCCAAAGAGTTTGGGGTCATTCTGTGGGCTGGAAGAAGTCCGTTTTTTTTTTTTTTGTTGTTGTTGTTGTTGTTTTCTTTTTTAACCTCAGGTGTCCCACTAAATGAGGGATTCCAGAGTAGAGCCCTAGGGAGGGGCGACTGGACAATCAGAAATCTGGATAAAAATTGGGGCCTAGGGACATGTCAAGCCCATTATGACATCTAATGATCCAGCCACTGAGAGGACTTACTAGAGGACAGGACTCATGCTGAGGGTCACAATGCGTGTGTATGCACTCGTCGCACTCAAGAATGGGCAGGGCCACAAGGTGAATGCTGGTTTCTCCTACACTGAACGTTGGACAACGTGCCAACCACAAGGGTTCTTGCCATGTGTAAGGAGGAGTACTGATTTCTGAATCACATTCACCCCTGGGCAGTGATTGGAGATAAGGTCTCAGTTCTGAAGCCTGAAAACTGAGGTAGGGAAGAGATGATGACCTAAGGCCATGGCGGGTTTTATGTGCTCAGTGTGCTGTCAGCTTTCTGGGTGTTGGTCAGGTGGTCAAGGCTCAGGTTGTGTTCGACAGTGCATTAGTGCCCAGGTTAGACTATATAATTTGGGTAAGGTCGAGTGCTGTGTAGGTTTATCCTCATTTAAGGTGCCTGGGTAGCTCATGAGGCAATATTTTTTTTTTTTCTAGAGGGCCGGCAGAGTGCTGCATTGTGGGCCCGGAATTGCCAAATTTTAGGACTTCGGGGCCAGGAGTGTGAGGACGGAAGTGTGAAAAGACAAGCTAGACTTGGATTTCAGGGCAAAGGCACAGCAGGTTCCCCCTGCAGATCTGAACCAATATATCATGCTTCTGAAGTCAGGGCGAGGATCAGACGTTGGCTCAGGTTGGAGTTCCTGTGCATGACGGCCGCTTCATGAAGGGAGCGGAATCTCGAGGCCATTGAAATTTTCCCACGTTGGGAGTTGTGGGATGCCCCCTTCAAGGATTCCTTCTGCGGGACAATTGAGACCTGTTGGACAGCTCCAGGACATCCCATATGGAAATACTCTAGAGCACCATTCGCGGATGGATGCCTGGAAAGCCCGCCTCGCATTCCAATTGTCTCCTAGCAACAAGACAGTTTAGATCTGATGGCTCTGCCGGAGCAACCGGGGTGGCTGAGTTGAAATGGACTTTCCTGAGGATGGGTCCTAATGTGTATTTGTGTCCATGAGGGCCTTGGATTGGGGCGGTGGCACCGGCACCCAGAAGTACACTCCTAAGCTTTGGACATGGCTCCCATGCACAGGTTTCCTTGTGGAGACGAGATGAGTTCTGATGGGTGCCTCAGGAAAACCCCTATGCTCGTATTGGAATCAGGCTTTTGAGGATACATGCCTGTAACCCAAAGCAATGGATCCTATTATGGCCTAGGGTCCTGTCTGGGCCAATCTTCTTCTCTGGGGACATCCATCTATGGTATGAATGGAGGTCGATTATCAGCTGGTGTCAGACAGCCCTTTTTTGTTCCGGGCGACCTACACTATTGGGATGGCCTCAGGGACTTTGGAGGTTTCTCCTAATTTGTACGATTTTGGACCATGGAATGGGCAGAATTCCCATGGATTGGTAGGCACAGTCCTAATGTGTGGCTCCAGGGGCCCAGCCTGGAGGGTGTGTGGCCCAAGACTTTGAGGACAGAAGTCTGAAAACACACACTCAGCTTAGGTTTTGGGACGTAGGTATGGCAGGTCCGATCTACAAACCATGAGAAGAACTCTTCAGGATATGAAGAAAGTGCGAGTCTGAGGCGCTTGCTCAGGCTTTTGTCTCTGGATTTTGTATCAGCGATGGCCGTGGAATGTCGGGGAGGCCTCATGGGCCATGGACGAATCTTCCTCTCTGAGGATTTGGCCCGATTCCCAATTGCTTTTCGTCAATCTGTGGGATGGGAGGTCTCCTTTCAGTTTTGTTACCTCAGGTGTCCCACCAAAAGAGGAATTCCAAAGCCAAGCCGTGGGGAAGACTGAAGGGACAACCCGAACTATGGTTAAAAATTGGGGATTAGGGGCATGGCAAGCCCAATATTCTATCTCTTCATCCAGCCACTGAGTGGCCTTACTTGAGGACTGGGCTCAGCCTGAGCGTCACAATGTTTGTTTGTGACCAATGTGGCCCGCGAGCATGGGCGCGGCCTCATGGGCCACACTGGTTTCAACTACACTGAACGATGGACAACATGCCAACCACAAGGTTTCTTGCCATGGGGAAGGAGTTCTGTTTTCTACATCACCTTCAACCCTGGGCAGTGATTGGAGATAAGGTCTAGGTTCTGAAACCTGAAAACCGAGGTTGGGAAGAGATGACGACCTAAGGCCATGGCGGCTGGATGTGCTCAGTGTGCGGCCAGCTGTCTGGGAGGTTTAGGGGGTCCAGGCTCAGGCTGTGTCAAAAAGGGCATTAGTGCCCTGGTCAGCCTATGTATTTGGGGTACAGCCAAGGTCGGTGCAGGTTGATCCTCATTTGGGGTTACTGGGTAGCCCCAGAGGACAATGTTTTTATTCTGGACGGCCGGCAGAGTGCTGCATAGTAGTTCTGGATTTCCAAACTGGATGGCTTGTGGGCCAGTAGTCTGACGACAAAAGTCTGAGAACACAAGCTAGGCTTAGGTTTCTGGGTGAGGCCATGGCAGGCACAATCTACAGACCTGAATCGAGATCTCGTCATCTGAAGTCAGGGCGAGGATCAGACGATCGCTCAGGTTGGAGTTTCTGTCCCTGATGTCCCCTTCATGAATGGGGGGGGCATCACGAGGCCATGGGTGTTTTCCCACGATGGGAGTTGTGAAAAGCTCCAAACTGCAGAGAGTCTTCTGCAGGACAATTGAGACCTGTTGTTTGTCTCCAGGCCAATGATTCTGAGCAGGGTTCTAAGGATGGATGGCTGGGTATCCCACCTCGCATTCCAATTGTCTCCCAGCAACAAGACAGGTTAGATCTCCTGGATCTGTGGGGAGCAACCGAGGACGCTGAGTTGAAATGGACACCCCTGGGGATGGGTCCTAACGTGCTTTTGTGTCTATGGAGACCTTGGAATGAAGCGGTGGCACTGGGGCCCTAAAGGGTTCTCCTAAACAGAGGCTTTGACACAGCTCCAATGTGCAAGTTTCCCATGTGTAGATGAGATGTTTTCTGATGGGTGAGTCAAGAAACAGCTAGATGATGCTTTTGAAATCCAGGAATGTGAGGAGAGATGCCTGGAAACCAAAGCAATGGATCTGATTAGTGCCTAGGGGCCTGTTCTTTCCTTTTTACCTCTGGGCACATCTGTCTATGGGTCTGAGTGCAGGTAGGTGCTCAGTTGGGCTCAGATTGCCCCTGTCTTTCCTGGGAAGCCACCACTATTGAGATGGATCAGGGACTTTGGAGGTTTATCCTATTAGAAGGGTTGTGGCCATTGGAATGGGCACACACAATTCCCTTGGAGAGGGCAAGTACAGTCCTCAGGTTTGGCTCCAGGGGCCTGAGCCTGTAGGTTGTGTAGGCCAGGGCTGTTTGGACAGTTGTCTGAAAATACAAACTCGGCTTATGTTTCGGGTCATCGGTATGGCAGGACTGATCTACAGACCATGAGGAGAACTCTTCGGGATTTGAAAGAAGGGCGAGTGTGAGGCTCCTGCTCAAGTTTTTGTCTCTGGATATCGTGTCACTCATGGTCGTGCAATTTCTGGGTGACTTCATGGGAAATGGCAAGTCTTACTCTCTGGTGGTTTGGCCCCGTCCAAAGAGTTTGGGGTCATTTTGTGGGCTGGAAGAAGTCCGTTTTTTTTTTTTGTTGTTGTTGTTGTTTTTGTTGTTTTCTTTTTTAACCTCAGGTGTCCCACTAAATGATGGATTTCAGAGTAGAGCCCTGGTGAGGGGCGACTGGACAATCAGAAATCTGGTTAAAAATTGGGGCCTAGGGACATGTCAAGCCCATTATGACATCTAATGGTCCAGCCACTGAGAGGACTTAATAAAGGACAGGACTCATGCTGAGGGTCACAATGCGTGTGTATGCCCTGTCGCACTCAAGAATGGGCGGGGCCTCAGGGTGAATGCTGGTTTCTCCTACACTGAACGTTGGACAACATGCCAACCACAAGGGTTCTTGCCATGGGTAAGGAGGAGTTCTGACTTCTGCATCACACTCACCCCTGGGCAGTGATTGGAGATAAGGTATCGGTTCTGAAGCCTGAAAACTGAGGTAGGAAAGAGATGATGACCTAAGGCCATGGCGGGTTTTATGTGACCGCTCACCCAGTGTGCGGTCAGCTTTCTGGGTGTTGGTCAGGAGGTCCGGGCTGAGGTTGTGTTCGACAGTGCATTAGTGCCCTGGTTAGACTATATAATTTGGGTAAAGTCGAGTTCTGTGTAGGTTTACCCTCATTTAAGGTGCCTGGGCAGCTCATGAGGCAATAATATTTTTTCTAGAAGGCAGGCACAGTGCTGCATTGTGGGTCCGGAGTTGGCAAACTTGAGGGCTTCGGGGCCAGGAGTGTGAGGACGGAAGTGAGAAGACAAGCTAGACTTGGGTTTCAGGGCGAGGGCACGGCAGGTACCCCCGGCAGATCTGAAATAATATCTCATGCATCTGAAGTCAGGGCGAGGATCAGACGTTGGCTCAGGTTGGAGTTTCTGAGCATGACGGCCACTTCATAAAGGGAGCGGAATCTCGAGGCCATTGAGGTTTTCCCACGTTGGGAGTTTTGGGATGCCCCCTTCAAGGATTCCTTCTGTGGGACAATTGAGACCTGTTGGACAGCTCCAGGTCATCCCATATGGAATGACTCCAGAGCACTGTTCGCAAATGGATGCCTGGGAAGCCCGCCTCGTATTCCAATTGTCTCCTAGCAACAAGACAGTTTAGATCTGATGGCTCTGCCGGAGCAACCGGGGTGGCTGAGTTGAAATGGACTTTCCTGAGGATGGGTCCTAATGTGTTTTTGTGTCCTTGAGGGCCTTGGAGTGAGGCGGTGGCACCGGGACCCTGAAGTACTCTCCTAATTTGGACATGGCTCCCATGCACAGGTTTCCTTGTGGAGACGAGATGAGTTCTGATGGGTGCCTCAGGAAAACCCCTATGCTCGTATTGGAATCAGGCTTTTGAGGACACATGCCTGTAAAACAAAGCAATGGATCCTATTATGGCCTAGGGTCCTGTCTGGTTCAATCTTCTTCTCTGGGGACATCCATCTATGGTATGAGAGAAGGTCGATTATCAGCTGGTGTCAGACAGCCCTTGTTTGTTCCGGGAGACCTACACTATTGGGATGGCCTCAGGGACTTTGGAGGTTTCTCCTAATTTGTACGATTTTGGACCATGGAATGGGCAGAATTCCCATGGATTGGTAGGCACAGTCCTAATGTGTGGCTCCAGGGGCCCAGCCTGGAGGGTGTGTGGCCCAAGACTTTGAGGACAGAAGTCTGAAAACACAAACTCAGATTAGGTTTGGGGACGTAGGTATGGCAGGCCCGATCTACAAACCATGAGAAGAACTCTTCAGGATATGAAGAAAGTGCGAGTCTGAGGCGCTTGCTCAGGCTTTTGACTCTGGATTTTGTATCAGCGATGGCCGTGTAATGTCGGGGAGGCCTCATGGGCCATGGACGAATCTTCCTCTCTGAGGATTTGGCCCGATTCCCAATTGCTTTTCGTCAATCTGTGGGATGGGAGGACTCATTTCAGTTTTGTTACTTCAGGTGTCCCACCAAAAGAGGAATTCCAAAGCCAAGCCGTGCGGAAGACTGAAGGGACAACCCAAACTATGGTTAAAAATTGGGGCCTAGGGGCATGGCAAGCCCAATATGCTATCTCTTCATCCAGCCACTGAGTGGCCTTACTTGAGGACTGGGCTCAGCCTGAGGGTCACAATGTGTGTTTGTGACCAATGTGGCCCGCGAGCATGGGCGGGGCCTCATGGGCCACACTGGTTTCAACTACACTCAACGTTGGACAACGTGCCAACCACAAGGTTTCTTGCCATGGGGAAGGAGTTCTGATTTCTGCATCACCTTCAACCCTGGGCAGTGATTGGAGATAAGGTCTAGGTTCTGAAACCTGAAAACCGAGGTTGGGAAGAGATGAAGACCTAAGGCCATGGCGGCTCGATGTGCTCAGTGTGCGGCCAGCTGTCTGGAAGGGGCCAGGGGGTCCAGGCTCAGGCTGTGTCAGAAAGGGCATTAGTGCCCTGGTCAGCCTATGTATTTGGGGTAAAGCCAGGTCGGTGCAGGTTGATCCTCATTTGGGGTTACTGGGTTGCCCCAGAGGACAATGTTTTTCTTCTGGAGGGCCGGCAGAGTGCTGCACTGTAGTTCTGGATTGCCAAACTGGAGGGCTTGTGGGCCAGGAGTCTGACGACAAAAGTCTGAGAACACAAGCTAGGCTTAGGTTTCTGGGTGAGGCCATGGCAGGCACAATCTACAGACCTGAATCGAGATCTCGTGCATCTGAAGTCAGGGCGAGGATCAGACGATCGCTCAGGTTGGAGTTTCTGTCCCTGATGGCCCCTTCATGAATGGGAGGGGCATCACGAGGCCATGGGTGTTTTCCCACGATGGGAGTTGTGAAAAGCTCCAAACTGCAGAGAGTCTTCTGCAGGACAATTGAGACCTGTTGTTTGGCTCCAGGCCAATGATTCTGAGCAGGGTTCTAAGAATGGATGGCTGGGTATCCCACCTCGCATTCCAATTGTCTCCCAGCAACAAGACAGGTTAGATCTCCTGGATATGTGGGGAGCAACCGAGGACGCTGAGTTGAAATGGACACCCCTGGGGATGGGTCCTAACGTGCTTTTGTGTCTATGGAGACCTTGGAATGAAGCGGTGTCACTGGGGCCCTAAAGGGTTCTCCTAAACAGAGGCTTTGACACAGCTCCAATGTGCAAGTTTCCCATGTGTAGATGAGATGTTTTCTGATGGGTGTGTCAAGAAACAGCTATATGCTGCATTTGAAATAGAGGAATGTGAGGAGAGATGCCTGGAAACCAAAGCAATCGATCTGATTAGTGCCAAGGGGCCTGTTCTTTCCTTTTTACCTCTGGGCACATCTGTCTATGGGTCTGAGTGCAGGTAGGTGCTCAGTTGGGCTCAGATTGCCCCTGTCTTTCCTGGGAAGCCACCACTATTGAGATGGATCAGGGACTTTGGAGGTTTATCCTATTAGAAGGGTTGTGGCCATTGGAATGGGCACACACAATTCCCTTGGAGAGGGCAAGTACAGTCCTCAGGTTTGGCTCCAGGGGCCTGAGCCTGTAGGTTGTGTAGGCCAGGGCTGTTTGGACAGTTGTCTGAAAACACAAACTCGGCTTATGTTTCGTGTCATAGGTATGGCAGGACTGATCTACAGACCATGAGGAGAACTCTTCGGGATTTGAAAGAAGGGCGAGTGTGAGGCTCCTGCTCAAGTTTTTGTCTCTGGATATCGTGTCACTCATGGTCGTGGAATTTCTGGGTGACTTCATGGGAAATGGACGAGTCTTACTCTCTGGTGGTTAGGCCCCGTCCAAAGAGTTTGGGGTCATTCTGTGGGCTGGAAGAAGTACGTTTAATTTTGTTGTTGTTGTTGTTGCTTTTTTCTTTTTTAACCTCAGGTGTCCCACCAAATGATGGATTCCAGAGTAGAGCCCTGGGGAGGGGCGACTGGACAATCGAAATCTGGTTAAAAATTGGGGCCTAGGGACATGTCAAGCCCATTATGACATCTAATGGTCCAGCCACTGAGAGGACTTACTAGAGGACAGGACTCATGCTGAGGGTCACAATGCGTGTGTATGCACTCGTCGCACTCAAGAATGGGCGGGGCTGCAGGGTGAATGCTGGTTTCTCTTACACTGAACATTGGACAACGTGCCAACCACAAGGGTTCTTGCCATGGGTAAGGAGGAGTTCTGACTTCTGCATCACACTCACCCCTGGGCAGTAATTGGAGATAAGGTCTCGGTTCTGAAGCCTGAAAACTGAGGTAGGAAAGAGATGATGACCTAAGGCCATGGCGGGTTTTATGTGCTCAGTGTGCGGTCAGCTTTCTGGGTGTTGCTCAGGAGGTCCGGGCTCAGGTTGTGTTCGAAAGTGCATTAGTGCCCAGGTTAGACTATATAATTTGGGTAAAGTCGAGTTCTGTGTAGGTTTACCCTCAT
This sequence comes from Mustela nivalis, assembly GCF_964662115.1. Taxonomy (NCBI): domain Eukaryota; kingdom Metazoa; phylum Chordata; class Mammalia; order Carnivora; family Mustelidae; genus Mustela; species Mustela nivalis. The sequence goes on along the minus strand of NW_028134396.1, from coordinate 42,996 downwards.
TTAAGGTGCCTGGGCAGCTCATGAGGCAATAATTTTTTTTTCTAGAGGGCAGGCAGAGTGCTGCATTGTGGGTCCGGAATTGCCAAACTTGAGGGCTTCGGGGCCAGGAGTGTGAGGACGGAAGTCTGAGAAGACAAGCTAGACTTGGGTTTCAGGGCGAGGGCACGGCAGGTACCCCCGGCAGATCTGAACCAATATCTCATGCATCTGAAGTCAGGGCGAGGATCAGACGTTGGCTCAGGTTGGAGTTTCTGAGCATGACGGCCACTTCATGAAGGGAGCGGAATCTCGAGGCCATTGAGGTTTTCCCACGTTGGGAGTTTTGGGATGCCCCCTTCAAGGATTCCTTCTGTGGGACAATTGAGACCTGTTGGACAGCTCCAGGTCATCCCATATGGAATGACTCCATAGCACCGTTCGCGAATGGATGCCTGGGAAGCCCGCCTCGTATTCCAATTGTCTCCTAGCTACAAGACAGTTTAGATCTGATGGCTCTGCCGGAGCAACCGGGGTGGCTGAGTTGAAATGGACTTTCCTGAGGATGGGTCCTAATGTGTTTTTGTGTCCATGAGGGCCTTGGAGTGGGGCGGTGGCACCGGGACCCTGAAGTACTCTCCTAATCTTTGGACATGTCTCCCATGCACAGGTTTCCTTGTGGAGACGAGATGAGTTCTGATGGGTACCTCAGGAAAACCCCTATGCTCGTATTGGAATCAGGCTTTTGAGGACACATGCCTGTAAAACAAAGCAATGGATCCTATTATGGCCTAGGGTCCTGTCTGGTTCAATCTTCTTCTCTGGGGACATCCATCTATGGTATGAGTGGAGGTCGATTATCAGCTGGTGTCAGACAGCCCTTGTTTGTTCCGGGAGACCTACACTATTGGGATGGCCTCAGGGACTTTGGAGGTTTCTCCTAATTTGTACGATTTTGGACCATGGAATGGGCAGAATTCCCATGGATTGGTAGGCACAGTCCTAATGTGTGGCTCCAGGGGCCCAGCCTGGAGGGTGTGGGGCCCAAGACTTTGAGGACAGAAGTCTGAAAACACAAACTCAGCTTAGGTTTGGGGTCGTAGGTATGGCAGCCCGATCTACAAACCATGAGAAGAACTCTTCAGGATATGAAGAAAGTGCGAGTCTGAGGTGCTTGCTCAGGCTTTTGTCTCTGGATTTTGTATCAGCGATGGCCGTGGAATGTCGGGGAGGCCTCATGGGCCATGGACGAATCTTCCTCTCTGAGGATTTGGCCCGATTCCCAATTGCTTTTCGTCAATCTGTGGGATGGGAGGACTCATTTCAGTTAAGTTACTTCAGGTGTCCCACCAAAAGAGGAATTCCAACGCCAAGCCGTGGGGAAGACTGAAGGGACAACCCAAACTATGTTTAAAAATTGGGGCCTAGGGGCATGGCAAGCCCAATATGCTATCTCTTCATCCAGCCACTGAGTGGCCTTACTTAAGGACTGGGCTCAGCCTGAGCGTCACAATGTGTGTTTGTGACCAATGTGGCCCATGAGCATGTGCGGGGCCTCATGGGCCACACTGGTTTCAACTACACTGAACGTTGGACAACATGCCAACCACAAGGTTTCTTGCCATGGGGAAGGAGTTCTGATTTCTGCATCACCTTCAACCCTGGGCAGTGATTGGAGATAAGGTCTAGGTTCTGAAACCTGAAAACCGAGGTTGGGAAGAGATGAAGACCTAAGGCCATGGCGGCTCGATGTGCTCAGTGTGCGGCCAGCTGTCTGGGAGGGTCCAAGGGCTCCAGGCTCAGTCTGTGTCAGAAAGGGCATTAGTGCCCTGGTCAGCCTATGTATTTGGGGTAAAGCCAAGGACGGTGCAGGTTGATCCTCATTTGGGGTTACTGGGTTGCCCCAGAGGACAATGTTTTTCTTCTGGAGGGCCGGCAGAGTGCTGCATTGTAGTTCTGGATTGCCAAACTGGAGGGCTTGTGGGCCAGGAGTCTGACGACAAAAGTCTGAGAACACAAGCTAGGCTTAGGTTTCTAAGTGAGGCCATGGCAGGCACAATCTACAGACCTGAATCGAGATCTCGTGCATCTGAAGTCAGGGCGAGGATCAGACGATCGCTCAGGTTGGAGTTTCTGTCCCTGATGGCCCCTTCATGAATGGGGGGGGGCATCACGAGGCCATGGGTGTTTTCCCACGATGGGAGTTGTGAAAAGCTCCAAACTGCAGAGAGTCTTCTGCAGGACAATTGAGACCTGTTGTTTGGCTCCAGGCCAATGATTCTGAGCAGGGTTCTAAGGATGGATGGCTGGGTATCCCACCTCGCATTCCAATTGTCTCCCAGCAACAAGACAGGTTAGATCTCCTGGATCTGTGGGGAGCAACCGAGGACGCTGAGTTGAAATGGACACCCCTGGGGATGGGTCCTAACGTGCTTTTGTGTCTATGGAGACTTTGGAATGAAGCGGTGGCACTGGGGCCCTAAAGGGTTCTCCTAAACAGAGGCTTTGACACAGCTCCAATGTGCAAGTTTCCCATGTGTAGATGAGATGTTTTCTGATGGGTGAGTCAAGAAACAGCTATATGCTGCTTTTGAAATCCAGGCCTCTGAGGAGAGATGCCTGGAAACCAAAGCAATGGATCTGATTAGTGCCTAGGGGCCTGTTCTTTCCTTTTTACCTCTGGGCACATCTGTCTATGGGTCTGAGAGCAGGTAGGTGCTCAGTTGGGCTCAGATTGCCCCTGTCTTTCCTGGGAAGCCACCACTATTGAGATGGATCAGGGACTTTGGAGGTTTATCCTATTAGAAGGGTTGTGGCCATTGGAATGGGCACACACAATTCCCTTGGAGAGGGCAAGTACAGTCCTCAGGTTTGGCTCCAGGGGCCTGAGCCTGTAGGTTGTGTAGGCCAGGGCTGTTTGTACAGTTGTCTGAAAACACAAACTCGGCTTATGTTTCGTGTCATAGGTATGGCAGGACTGATCTACAGACCATGAGGAGAACTCTTCGGGATTTGAAAGAAGGGCGAGTGTGAGGCTCCTGCTCAAGTTTTTGTCTCTGGATATCGTGTCACTCATGGTCGTGCAATTTCTGGGTGACTTCATGGGAAATGGACGAGTCTTACTCTCTGCTGGTTTGGCCCCGTCCAAAGAGTTTGGGGTCATTCTGTGGGCTGGAAGAAGTCCGTTTTTTTTTTTGTTGTTGTTGTTGTTGTTGTTTTCTTTTTTAACCTCAGGTGTCCCACCAAATGATGGATTCCAGAGTAGAGCCCTGGGGAGGGTCGACTGGACAATCAGAAATCTGGTTAAAAATTGGGGCCTAGGGACATGTCAAGCCCATTATGACATCTAATGGTCCAGCCACTGAGAGGACTTACTAGAGGACAGGACTCATGCTGAGGGTCACAATGCGTGTGTATGCCCTCGTCGCACTCAAGAATGGGCGGGGCCTCAGGGTGAATGCTGGTTTCTCCTACACTGAACGTTGGACAACGTGCCAACCACAAGGGTTCTTGCCATGGGTAAGGAGGAGTTCTGACTTCTGCATCACACTCACCCCTGGGCAGTGATTGGAGATAAGGTCTCGGTTCTGAAGCCTGAAAACTGAGGTAGGAAAGAGATGATGACCTAAGGCCATGGCGGGTTTTATGTGCTCAGTGTGCGGTCAGCTTTCTGGGTGTTGCTCAGGAGGTCCGGGCTCAGGTTGTGTTCGACAGTGCATTAGTGCCCAGGTTAGACTATATAATTTGGGTAAAGTCGAGTTCTGTGTAAGTTTACCCTCATTTAAGGTGCCTGGGCAGCTCATGAGGCAATAATTTTTTTTCTAGAGGGCAGGCACAGTGCTGCATTGTGGGTCCGGAATTGCCAAACTTGAGGGCTTGGGGGCCAGGAGTGTGAGGACGGAAGTCTGAGAAGACAAGCTAGACTTGGGTTTCAGGGCGAGGGCACGGCAGGTACCCCCTGCAGATCTGAACCAATATCTCATGCATCTGAAGTCAGGGCGAGGATCAGACGTTGGCTCAGGTTGGAGTTTCTGAGCATGACGGCCGCTTCATGAAGGGAGCGGAATCTCGAGGCCATTGAGGTTTTCCCGCGTTGGGAGTTGTGGGATGCCCCCTTCAAGGATTCCTTCTGCGGGACAATTGAGACCTGTTGGACAGCTCCAGGACATCCCATATGGAATGACTCCAGAGCACCGTTCGCGGATGGATGCCTGGGAAGCCCGCCTCGCATTCCAATTGTCTCCTAGCAACAAGACAGTTTAGATATGATGGCTCTGCCGGAGCAACCGGGGTGACTGAGTTGAAATGGACTTTCCTGAGTATGGGTCCTAATGTGTTTTTGTGTCCATGAGGGCCTTGGAATGGGGCGGTGGCAACGGGACCCTGAAGTACTCTCCTAAGCTTTGGACATGGCTCCCATGCACAGGTTTCCTTGTGGAGACGAGATGAGTTCTGATGGGTGCCTCAGGAAAACCCCTATGCTCGTATTGGAATCAGGCTTTTGAGGACACATGCCTGTAACCCAAAGCAATGGATCCTATTATGGCCTAGGGTCCTGTCTGGTTCAATCTTATTCTCTGAGGACATCCATCTATGGTATGAGTGAAGGTCGATTATCAGCTGGTGTCAAACAGCCCTTGTTTGTTCCGGGCGACCTACACTATTGGGATGGCCTCAGGGACTTTGGAGGTTTCTCCTAATTTGTACGATTTTGGACCATGGAATGGGCAGAATTCCCATGGATTGGTAGGCACAGTCCTAATGTGTGGCTCCAGGGGCCCAGCCTGGAGGGTGTGTGGCCCAAGTCTTTGAGGACAGAAGTCTGAAAACACAAACTCAGCTTAGGTTTGGGGACGTAGGTATGGCAGGCCCGATCTACAAACCATGAGAAGAACTCTTCAGGATATGAAGAAAGTGCTTGTCTGAGGCACTTGCTCAGGCTTTTGTCTCTGGATTTTGTATCAGCGATGGCCGTGGAATGTTGGGGAGACCTCATGGGCTATGGACGAATCTTCCTCTCTGAGGATGTGGCCCGATAACCCATTGCTTTTCCTCAATCTGTGGGATGGGAGGACTCATTTCAGGTTTGTTACCTCAGGTGTCCCACCAAAAGAGGAATTCCAAAGCTAAGCCGTTGGGAATACTGAAGGGACAACCCGAACTATGGTTCAAAATTGGGGCCTAGGGGCATGGCAAGCCCAATATGCTATCTCTTCATCCAGGCACTGAGTGGCCTTACTTGAGGACTGGACTCAGCCTGAGAGTCACAATGTGTGTTTGTGACCAATGTGGCCCGCGAGCATGGGCGGGGTCTCATGAGCCACACTGGTTTCAACGACACTGAACGTTGGATAAGATGCCAACCACAAGGTTTCTCGCCATGAGGAAGGAGTTCTGATTTCTGCATCACCTTCAACCCTGGGCAGTGATTGGAGATAAGGTCTAGGTTCTGAAACCTGAAAACCGAGGTTGGGAAGGGCTGACGACCTAAGGCCATGGTGGCTCAATGTCCTCAGTGTGCGGCCAGCTGTCTGGGAGGGTCCAGCGGGTCCATACTCAGGCTGTGTCAGAAAGGGCATTAGTGCCCTGGTCAGCCTATGTATTGGGGGTACAGCCAAGGTCGGTGCAGTTTGATCCTCATTTGGGGTTACTGGGTAGCCCCAGAGGACAATGTTTTTCTTCTGGAGGGCCAGCAGAGTGCTGCATTATAGTTCTGGATTGCAAACTGGAGGGCTTGTGGGCCAGGAGTCTGACGACAAAAGTCTGGGAACACAAGCCAGGCTTAGGTTTCTGGGTGAGGCCATGGCAAGCACAATCTACAGACCTGAATCGACATCTCGTGCATCTGAAGTCAGGGCGAGGATCAGACGATCGCTCAGGTTGGAGTTTCTGTCCCTGATGGCCCCTTCATGAATGGGGGGGGGCATCACGAGGCCATGGGTGTTTTCCCACGATGGGAGTTGTGAGAAGCTCCAAACTGCAGAGAGTCTTCTGCAGGACAATTGAGACCTGTTGTTTGGCTCCAGGCCAATGATTTTGAGCAGGGTTCCAAGGATGGATGGCGGGGTAGCCCACCTCACATTCCAATTGTCTCCTAGGAACCAGACAGGTTAAATCTCCTGGATCTGTTGGGAGCAACCGAGGACGCTGAGTTGAAATGGACACCCCTGGGGATGGGTCCTAACGTGCTTTTGTGTCTATGGAGACCTTGGAATAAAGCGGTGGCACTGGAGCCCTAAAGGGTTCTCCTAAACAGAGGCTTTGACACAGCTCCAACGTGCAAGTTTCCCATGTGTAGATGAGATGTTTTCTGATGGGTGAGTCAAGAAACAGCTATATGCTGCTTTTGAAATCCAGGCCTCTGAGGAGAGATGCCTGGAAACCAAAGCAATGGATCTGATTAGTGCCTAGGGGCCTGTTCTTTCCTTTTTAACTCTGGGGACATCTGTCTATGGGTCTGAGTGCAGGTAGGTGCTCAGTTGGGCTCAGATTGCCCCTGTCTTTCCTGGGAAGCCACCACTATTGAGATGGATCAGGGACTTTGGATGTTTATCCTATTAGAAGGGTTGTGGCCATTGGAATGGGCACACACAATTCCCTTGGAGAGGGCAAGTACAGTCCTCAGGTTTGGCTCCAGGGGGCTGATCCTGTAGGTTGTGTAGGCCAGGGCTGTTTGGACAGTTGTCTGAAAACACAAACTCGGCTTATGTTTCGGGTCATAGGTATGGCAGGACTGATCTACAGACCATGAGGAGAACTCTTCGGGATTTGAAAGAAGGGCGAGTGTGAGGCTCCTGCTCAAGTTTTGGTCTCTGGATATCGTGTCACTCATGGTCGTTGAATTTCTGGGTGACTTCATGGGAAATGGACGAGTCTTACTCTCTGGTGGTTTGGCCCCGTCCAAAGAGTTTGGGGTCATTCTGTGGGCTGGAAGAAGTCCGTTTTTTTGTTGTTGTTGTTTTTGTTGTTTTCTTTTTTAACCTCAGGTGTCCCACCAAATGATGGATTCCAGAGTAGAGCCCTGGGGAGGGGCGACTTGACAATCAGAAATCTGGTTAAAAATTGGGGCCTTAAGGACATGTCAAGCCCATTATGACGTCTATAGGTCCAGCCACTGAGAGGACTTACTAGAGGACAGGACTCATGCTGAGGGTCACAATGCGTGTGTATGCCCTCGTCGCATTCAAGAATGGGCGGGGCCTCAGGGTGAATGCTGGTTTCTTTTACACTGAACGTTGGACAACGTGCCAACCACAAGGGTTCTTTCCATGTGTAAGGAAGAGTTCTGATTTCTGCATCACACTCACCCCTGGGCAGTGATTGGAGATAAGGTCTCGGTTCTGAAGCCTGAAAACTGAGGTAGGGAAGAGATGATGACCTAAGGCCATGGCGGGTTTTATGTGCTCAGTGTGCGGTCAGCTTTCTGGGTGTTGCTCAGGAGGTCCGGGCTCAGGTTGTGTTCGACAGTGCATTAGTGCCCAGGTTAGACTATATAATTTGGGTAGAGTCGAGTGCTGCGTAGGATTACCCGCATTTAAGGTGCCTGGGCAGGTTGAGGCAATAATTTTTTTTCTAGAGGGCAGGCAGAGTGCTGCATTGTGGGTCCGGAATTGCCAAACTTGAGGGCTTCGGGGCCAGGAGTGTGAGGACGGAAGTCTGAGAAGACAAGCTAGACTTGGGTTTCAGGGCGAGGGCACGGCAGGTACCCCCTGCAGATCTGAACCAATATCTCATGCATCTGAAGTCAGGGCGAGGATCAGACGTTGGCTCAGGTTGGAGTTTCTGAGCATGACGGCCGCTTCATGAAGGGAGCGGAATCTCGAGGCCATTGAGGTTTTCCCGCGTTGGGAGTTGTGGGATGCCCCCTTCAAGGATTCCTTCTGCGGGACAATTGAGACCTGTTGGACAGCTCCAGGACATCCCATATGGAATGACTCCAGAGCACCGTTCGCGGATGGATGCCTGGGAAGCCCGCCTCGCATTCCAATTGTCTCCTAGCAACAAGACAGTTTAGATATGATGGCTCTGCCGGAGCAACCGGGGTGACTGAGTTGAAATGGACTTTCCTGAGTATGGGTCCTAATGTGTTTTTGTGTCCATGAGGGCCTTGGAATGGGGCGGTGGCAACGGGACCCTGAAGTACTCTCCTAAGCTTTGGACATGGCTCCCATGCACAGGTTTCCTTGTGGAGACGAGATGAGTTCTGATGGGTGCCTCAGGAAAACCCCTATGCTCGTATTGGAATCAGGCTTTTGAGGACACATGCCTGTAACCCAAAGCAATGGATCCTATTATGGCCTAGGGTCCTGTCTGGTTCAATCTTATTCTCTGAGGACATCCATCTATGGTATGAGTGAAGGTCGATTATCAGCTGGTGTCAAACAGCCCTTGTTTGTTCCGGGCGACCTACACTATTGGGATGGCCTCAGGGACTTTGGAGGTTTCTCCTAATTTGTACGATTTTGGACCATGGAATGGGCAGAATTCCCATGGATTGGTAGGCACAGTCCTAATGTGTGGCTCCAGGGGCCCAGCCTGGAGGGTGTGTGGCCCAAGTCTTTGAGGACAGAAGTCTGAAAACACAAACTCAGCTTAGGTTTGGGGACGTAGGTATGGCAGGCCCGATCTACAAACCATGAGAAGAACTCTTCAGGATATGAAGAAAGTGCTTGTCTGAGGCACTTGCTCAGGCTTTTGTCTCTGGATTTTGTATCAGCGATGGCCGTGGAATGTTGGGGAGACCTCATGGGCTATGGACGAATCTTCCTCTCTGAGGATGTGGCCCGATAACCCATTGCTTTTCCTCAATCTGTGGGATGGGAGGACTCATTTCAGGTTTGTTACCTCAGGTGTCCCACCAAAAGAGGAATTCCAAAGCTAAGCCGTTGGGAATACTGAAGGGACAACCCGAACTATGGTTCAAAATTGGGGCCTAGGGGCATGGCAAGCCCAATATGCTATCTCTTCATCCAGGCACTGAGTGGCCTTACTTGAGGACTGGACTCAGCCTGAGAGTCACAATGTGTGTTTGTGACCAATGTGGCCCGCGAGCATGGGCGGGGTCTCATGAGCCACACTGGTTTCAACGACACTGAACGTTGGATAAGATGCCAACCACAAGGTTTCTCGCCATGAGGAAGGAGTTCTGATTTCTGCATCACCTTCAACCCTGGGCAGTGATTGGAGATAAGGTCTAGGTTCTGAAACCTGAAAACCGAGGTTGGGAAGGGCTGACGACCTAAGGCCATGGTGGCTCAATGTCCTCAGTGTGCGGCCAGCTGTCTGGGAGGGTCCAGCGGGTCCATACTCAGGCTGTGTCAGAAAGGGCATTAGTGCCCTGGTCAGCCTATGTATTGGGGGTACAGCCAAGGTCGGTGCAGGTTGATCCTCATTTGGTTGCACCAGAGGACAATGTTTTTCTTCTGGAGGGCCGGCAGAGTGCTGCATTGTAGTTCTGGATTGCCAAACTGGAGGGCTTGTGGGCCAGTAGTCTGACGACAAAAGTCTGAGAACACAAGCTAGGCTTAGGTTTCTGGGTGAGGCCATGGCAGGCACAATCTACAGACCTGAATCGAGATCTCGTCATCTGAAGTCAGGGCGAGGATCAGACGATCGCTCAGGTTGGAGTTTCTGTCCCTGATGGCCCCTTCATGAATGGGGGGGGGCATCACGAGGCCATGGGTGTTTTCCCACGATGGGAGTTGTGAAAAGCTCCAAACTGCAGAGAGTCTTCTGAAGGACAATTGAGACCTGTTGTTTGGCTCCAGGCCAATGATTCTGAGCAGGGTTCTAAGGATGGATGGCTGGGTATCCCACCTCGCATTCCAATTGTCTCCTAGGAACCAGACAGGTTAGATCTCCTGGATCTGTGGGGAGCAACCGAGGACGCTGATTTGAAATGGACACCCCTGGGGATGGGTCCTAACGTGCTTTTGTGTCTATGGAGACCTTGGAATGAAGCGGTGGCACTGGGGCCCTAAAGGGTTCTCCTAAACAGAGGCTTTGACACAGCTCCAATGTGCAAGTTTCCCATGTGTAGATGAGATGTTTTCTGATGGGTGAGTCAAGAAACAGCTAGATGATGCTTTTGAAATCCAGGAATGTGAGGAGAGATGCCTGGAAACCAAAGCAATGGATCTGATTAGTGCCTAGGGGCCTGTTCTTTCCTTTTTACCTCTGGGCACATCTGTCTATGGGTCTGAGTGCAGGTAGGTGCTCAGTTGGGCTCAAATTGCCCCTGTCTTTCCTGGGAAGCCACCACTATTGAGATGGATCAGGGACTTTGGAGGTTTATCCTATTAGAAGGGTTGTGGCCATTGGAATGGGCACACACAATTCCCTTGGAGAGGGCAAGTACAGTCCTCAGGTTTGGCTCCAGGGGCCTGAGCCTGTAGGTTGTGTAGGCCAGGGCTGTTTGGACAGTTGTCTGAAAACACAAACTCGGCTTATGTTTCGTGTCATAGGTATGGCAGGACTGATCTACAGACCATGAGGAGAACTCTTCGGGATTTGAAAGAAGGGCGAGTGTGAGGCTCCTGCTCAAGTTTTTGTCTCTGGATATCGTGTCACTCATGGTCGTGGAATTTCTGGGTGACTTCATGGGAAATGGACGAGTCTTACTCTCTGCTGGTTTGGCCCCGTCCAAAGAGTTTGGGGTCATTCTGTGGGCTGGAAGAAGTACGTTTTATTTTGTTGTTGTTGTTGTTGCTTTTTTCTTTTTTAACCTCAGGTGTCCCACCAAATGATGGATTCCAGTGTAGAGCCCTGGGGAGGGGCGACTGGACAATCAGAAATCTGGTTAAAAATTGGGGCCTAGGGACATGTCAAGCCAATTATGACATCTAATGGTCCAGCCACTGAGAGGACTTACTAGAGGACAGGACTCATGCTGAGGGTCACAATGCGTGTGTATGCACTCGTCGCACTCAAGAATGGGCGGGGCCGCAGGGTGAATGCTGGTTTCTCTTACACTGAACGTTGGACAACGTGCCAACCACAAGGGTTCTTGCCATGGGTAAGGAGGAGTTCTGACTTCTGCATCACACTCACCCCTGGGCAGTGATTGGAGATAAAGTCTCGGTTTTGAAGTCTGAAAACTGAGGTAGGAAAGAGATGATGACCTAGGGCCATGGCGGGTTTTATGTGCTCAGTGTGCGGTCAGCTTTCTGGGTGTTGCTCAGGAGGTCCGGGCTCAGGTTGTGTTCGACAGTGCATTAGTGCCCAGGTTAGACTATATAATTTGGGAAAAGTCGAGTGCTGTGTAGGTTTACCCTCATTTAAGTTGCCTGGGCAGCTCATGAGGCAATAATTTTTTTTTCTAGAGGGCAGGCAGAGTGCTGCATTGTGGGTCCGGAATTGCCAAACTTGAGGTCTTCGGGGCCAGGAGTGTGAGGACGGAAGTCTGAGAAGACAAGCTAGACTTGGGTTTCAGGGCGAGGGCACGGCAGGTACCCCCGGCAGATCTGAAATAATATCTCATGCATCTGAAGTCAGGGCGAGGATCAGACGTTGGCTCAGGTTGGAGTTTCTGAGCATGACGGCCACTTCATAAAGGGAGCGGAATCTCGAGGCCATTGAGGTTTTCCCACGTTGGGAGTTTTGGGATGCCCCCTTCAAGGATTCCTTCTGTGGGACAATTGAGACCTGTTGGACAGCTCCAGGTCATCCCATATGGAATGACTCCAGAGCACTGTTCGCAAATGGATGCCTGGGAAGCCCGCCTCGTATTCCAATTGTCTCCTAGCAACAAGACAGTTTAGATCTGATGGCTCTGCCGGAGCAACCGGGGTGGCTGAGTTGAAATGGACTTTCCTGAGGATGGGTCCTAATGTGTTTTTGTGTCCTTGAGGGCCTTGGAGTGAGGCGGTGGCACCGGGACCCTGAAGTACTCTCCTAATTTGGACATGGCTCCCATGCACAGGTTTCCTTGTGGAGACGAGATGAGTTCTGATGGGTGCCTCAGGAAAACCCCTATGCTCGTATTGGAATCAGGCTTTTGAGGACACATGCCTGTAAACCAAAGCAATGGATCCTATTATGGCCTAGGGTCCTGTCTGGTTCAATCTTCTTCTCTGTGGACATCCATCTATGGTATGAGAGAAGGTCGATTATCAGCTGGTGTCAGACAGCCCTTGTTTGTTCCGGGAGACCTACACTATTGGGATGGCCTCAGGGACTTTGGAGGTTTCTCCTAATTTGTACGATTTTGGACCATGGAATGGGCAGAATTCCCATGGATTGGTAGGCACAGTCCTAATGTGTGGCTCCAGGGGCCCAGCCTGGAGGGTGTGTGGCCCAAGACTTTGAGGACAGAAGTCTGAAAACACAAACTCAGATTAGGTTTGGGGACGTAGGTATGGCAGGCCCGATCTACAAACCATGAGAAGAACTCTTCAGGATATGAAGAAAGTGCGAGTCTGAGGCGCTTGCTCAGGCTTTTGACTCTGGATTTTGTATCAGCGATGGCCGTGTAATGTCGGGGAGGCCTCATGGGCCATGGACGAATCTTCCTCTCTGAGGATTTGGCCCGATTCCCAATTGCTTTTCGTCAATCTGTGGGATGGGAGGACTCATTTCAGTTTTGTTACTTCAGGTGTCCCACCAAAAGAGGAATTCCAAAGCCAAGCCGTGCGGAAGACTGAAGGGACAACCCAAACTATGGTTAAAAATTGGGGCCTAGGGGCATGGCAAGCCCAATATGCTATCTCTTCATCATCCAGCCACTGAGTGGCCTTACTTGAGAACTGGGCTCAGCCTGAGCGTCACAATGTGTGTTTGTGACCAATGTGGCCCATGAGCATGGGCGGGGCCTCATGGGCCACACTGGTTTCAACTACACTGAACGTTGGACAACGTGCCAACCACAAGGTTTCTTGCCATGGGGAAGGAGTTCTGATTTCTGCATCACCTTCAACCCTGGGCAGTGATTGGAGATAAGGTCTAGGTTCTGAAACCTGAAAACCGAGGTTGGGAAGAGATGAAGACCTAAGGCCATGGCGGCTCGATGTGCTCAGTGTGCGGCCAGCTGTCTGGAAGGGGCCAGGGGGTCCAGGCTCAGTCTGTGTCAGAAAGGGCATTAGTGCCCTGGTCAGCCTATGTATTTGGGGTAAAGCCAGGTCGGTGCAGGTTGATCCTCATTTGGGGTTACTGGGTTGCCCCAGAGGACAATGTTTTTCTTCTGGAGGGCCGGCAGAGTGCTGCACTGTAGTTCTGGATTGCCAAACTGGAGGGCTTGTGGGCCAGGAGTCTGACGACAAAAGTCTGAGAACACAAGCTAGGCTTAGGTTTCTGGGTGAGGCCATGGCAGGCACAATCTACAGACCTGAATCGAGATCTCGTGCATCTGAAGTCAGGGCGAGGATCAGACGATCGCTCAGGTTGGAGTTTCTGTCCCTGATGGCCCCTTCATGAATGGGGGGGGGCATCACGAGGCCATGGGTGTTTTCCCACGATGGGAGTTGTGAAAAGCTCCAAACTGCAGAGAGTCTTCTGCAGGACAATTGAGACCTGTTGTTTGGCTCCAGGCCAATGATTCTGAGCAGGGTTCTAAGAATGGATGGCTGGGTATCCCACCTCGCATTCCAATTGTCTCCCAGCAACAAGACAGGTTAGATCTCCTGGATATGTGGGGAGCAACCGAGGACGCTGAGTTGAAATGGACACCCCTGGGGATGGGTCCTAACGTGCTTTTGTGTCTATGGAGACCTTGGAATGAAGCGGTGTCACTGGGGCCCTAAAGGGTTCTCCTAAACAGAGGCTTTGACACAGCTCCAATGTGCAAGTTTCCCATGTGTAGATGAGATGTTTTCTGATGGGTGAGTCAAGAAACAGCTAGATGATGCTTTTGAAATAGAGGAATGTGAGGAGAGATGCCTGGAAACCAAAGCAATCGATCTGATTAGTGCCAAGGGGCCTGTTCTTTCCTTTTTACCTCTGGGCACATCTGTCTATGGGTCTGAGTGCAGGTAGGTGCTCAGTTGGGCTCAGATTGCCCCTGTCTTTCCTTGGAAGCCACCACTATTGAGATGGATCAGGGACTTTGGAGGTTTATCCTATTAGAAGGGTTGTGGCCATTGGAATGGGCACACAGAATTCCCTTGGAGAGGGCAAGTACAGTCCTCAGGTTTGGCTCCAGGGGCCTGAGCCTGTAGGTTGTGTAGGCCAGGGCTGTTTGGACAGTTGTCTGAAAACACAAACTCGGCTTATGTTTCGTGTCATAGGTATGGCAGGACTGATCTACAGACCATGAGGAGAACTCTTCGGGATTTGAAAGAAGGGCGAGTGTGAGGCTCCTGCTCAAGTTTTGGTCTCTGGATATCGTGTCACTCATGGTCGTTGAATTTCTGGGTGACTTCATGGGAAATGGACGAGTCTTACTCTCTGGTGGTTTGGCCCCGTCCAAAGAGTTTGGGGTCATTCTGTGGGCTGGAAGAAGTCCGTTTTTTTTTTTGTTGTTGTTGTTGTTGTTGTTTTCTTTTTTAACCTCAGGTGTCCCACCAAATGATGGATTCCAGAGTAGAGCCCTGGGGAGGGTCGACTGGACAATCAGAAATCTGGTTAAAAATTGGGGCCTAGGGACATGTCAAGCCCATTATGACATCTAATGGTCCAGCCACTGAGAGGACTTACTAGAGGACAGGACTCATGCTGAGGGTCACAATGCGTGTGTATGCCCTCGTCGCACTCAAGAATGGGCGGGGCCTCAGGGTGAATGCTGGTTTCTCCTACACTGAACGTTGGACAACGTGCCAACCACAAGGGTTCTTGCCATGGGTAAGGAGGAGTTCTGACTTCTGCATCACACTCACCCCTGGGCAGTGATTGGAGATAAGGTCTCGGTTCTGAAGCCTGAAAACTGAGGTAGGAAAGAGATGATGACCTAAGGCCATGGCGGGTTTTATGTGCTCAGTGTGCGGTCAGCTTTCTGGGTGTTGCTCAGGAGGTCCGGGCTCAGGTTGTGTTCGACAGTGCATTAGTGCCCAGGTTAGACTATATAATTTGGGTAGAGTCGAGTGCTGCGTAGGTTTACCCGCATTTAAGGTGCCTGGGCAGGTTGAGGCAATAATTTTTTTTCTAGAGGGCAGGCAGAGTGCTGCATTGTGGGTCCGGAATTGCCAAACTTGAGGGCTTCGGGGCCAGGAGTGTGAGGACGGAAGTCTGAGAAGACAAGCTAGACTTGGGTTTCAGGGCGAGGGCACGGCAGGTACCCCCTGCAGATCTGAACCAATATCTCATGCATCTGAAGTCAGGGCGAGGATCAGACGTTGGCTCAGGTTGGAGTTTCTGAGCATGACGGCCGCTTCATGAAGGGAGCGGAATCTCGAGTCCATTGAGGTTTTCCCGCGTTGGGAGTTGTGGGATGCCCCCTTCAAGGATTCCTTCTGCGGGACAATTGAGACCTGTTGGACAGCTCCAGGACATCCCATATGGAATGACTCCAGAGCACCGTTCGCGGATGGATGCCTGGGAAGCCCGCCTCGCATTCCAATTGTCTCCTAGCAACAAGACAGTTTAGATATGATGGCTCTGCCGGAGCAACCGGGGTGACTGAGTTGAAATGGACTTTCCTGAGTATGGGTCCTAATGTGTTTTTGTGTCCATGAGGGCCTTGGAATGGGGCGGTGGCAACGGGACCCTGAAGTACTCTCCTAAGCTTTGGACATGGCTCCCATGCACAGGTTTCCTTGTGGAGACGAGATGAGTTCTGATGGGTGCCTCAGGAAAACCCCGATGCTCGTATTGGAATCAGGCTTTTGAGGACACATGCCTGTAACCCAAAGCAATGGATCCTATTATGGCCTAGGGTCCTGTCTGGTTCAATCTTATTCTCTGAGGACATCCATCTATGGTATGAGTGAAGGTCGATTATCAGCTGGTGTCAAACAGCCCTTGTTTGTTCCGGGCGACCTACACTATTGGGATGGCCTCAGGGACTTTGGAGGTTTCTCCTAATTTGTACGATTTTGGACCATGGAATGGGCAGAATTCCCATGGATTGGTAGGCACAGTCCTAATGTGTGGCTCCAGGGGCCCAGCCTGGAGGGTGTGTGGCCCAAGTCTTTGAGGACAGAAGTCTGAAAACACAAACTCAGCTTAGGTTTGGGGACGTAGGTATGGCAGGCCCGATCTACAAACCATGAGAAGAACTCTTCAGGATATGAAGAAAGTGCTTGTCTGAGGCACTTGCTCAGGCTTTTGTCTCTGGATTTTGTATCAGCGATGGCCGTGGAATGTTGGGGAGACCTCATGGGCTATGGACGAATCTTCCTCTCTGAGGATGTGGCCCGATAACCCATTGCTTTTCCTCAATCTGTGGGATGGGAGGACTCATTTCAGGTTTGTTACCTCAGGTGTCCCACCAAAAGAGGAATTCCAAAGCTAAGCCGTTGGGAATACTGAAGGGACAACCCGAACTATGGTTCAAAATTGGGGCCTAGGGGCATGGCAAGCCCAATATGCTATCTCTTCATCCAGGCACTGAGTGGCCTTACTTGAGGACTGGACTCAGCCTGAGAGTCACAATGTGTGTTTGTGACCAATGTGGCCCGCGAGCATGGGCGGGGTCTCATGAGCCACACTGGTTTCAACGACACTGAACGTTGGATAAGATGCCAACCACAAGGTTTCTCGCCATGAGGAAGGAGTTCTGATTTCTGCATCACCTTCAACCCTGGGCAGTGATTGGAGATAAGGTCTAGGTTCTGAAACCTGAAAACCGAGGTTGGGAAGAGCTGACGACCTAAGGCCATGGTGGCTCAATGTCCTCAGTGTGCGGCCAGCTGTCTGGGAGGGTCCAGCGGGTCCATACTCAGGCTGTGTCAGAAAGGGCATTAGTGCCCTGGTCAGCCTATGTATTGGGGGTACAGCCAAGGTCGGTGCAGTTTGATCCTCATTTGGGGTTACTGGGTAGCCCCAGAGGACAATGTTTTTCTTCTGGAGGGCCAGCAGAGTGCTGCATTATAGTTCTGGATTGCAAACTGGAGGGCTTGTGGGCCAGGAGTCTGACGACAAAAGTCTGGGAACACAAGCCAGGCTTAGGTTTCTGGGTGAGGCCATGGCAAGCACAATCTACAGACCTGAATCGACATCTCGTGCATCTGAAGTCAGGGCGAGGATCAGACGATCGCTCAGGTTGGAGTTTCTGTCCCTGATGGCCCCTTCATGAATGGGGGGGGGCATCACGAGGCCATGGGTGTTTTCCCACGATGGGAGTTGTGAGAAGCTCCAAACTGCAGAGAGTCTTCTGCAGGACAATTGAGACCTGTTGTTTGGCTCCAGGCCAATGATTTTGAGCAGGGTTCCAAGGATGGATGGCGGGGTAGCCCACCTCACATTCCAATTGTCTCCTAGGAACCAGACAGGTTAAATCTCCTGGATCTGTTGGGAGCAACCGAGGACGCTGAGTTGAAATGGACACCCCTGGGGATGGGTCCTAACGTGCTTTTGTGTCTATGGAGACCTTGGAATAAAGCGGTGGCACTGGAGCCCTAAAGGGTTCTCCTAAACAGAGGCTTTGACACAGCTCCAACGTGCAAGTTTCCCATGTGTAGATGAGATGTTTTCTGATGGGTGAGTCAAGAAACAGCTATATGCTGCTTTTGAAATCCAGGCCTCTGAGGAGAGATGCCTGGAAACCAAAGCAATGGATCTGATTAGTGCCTAGGGGCCTGTTCTTTCCTTTTTAACTCTGGGGACATCTGTCTATGGGTCTGAGTGCAGGTAGGTGCTCAGTTGGGCTCAGATTGCCCCTGTCTTTCCTGGGAAGCCACCACTATTGAGATGGATCAGGGACTTTGGATGTTTATCCTATTAGAAGGGTTGTGGCCATTGGAATGGGCACACACAATTCCCTTGGAGAGGGCAAGTACAGTCCTCAGGTTTGGCTCCAGGGGGCTGATCCTGTAGGTTGTGTAGGCCAGGGCTGTTTGGACAGTTGTCTGAAAACACAAACTCGGCTTATGTTTCGGGTCATAGGTATGGCAGGACTGATCTACAGACCATGAGGAGAACTCTTCGGGATTTGAAAGAAGGGCGAGTGTGAGGCTCCTGCTCAAGTTTTGGTCTCTGGATATCGTGTCACTCATGGTCGTTGAATTTCTGGGTGACTTCATGGGAAATGGACGAGTCTTACTCTCTGGTGGTTTGGCCCCGTCCAAAGAGTTTGGGGTCATTCTGTGGGCTGGAAGAAGTCCGTTTTTTTGTTGTTGTTGTTTTTGTTGTTTTCTTTTTTAACCTCAGGTGTCCCACCAAATGATGGATTCCAGAGTAGAGCCCTGGGGAGGGGCGACTTGACAATCAGAAATCTGGTTAAAAATTGGGGCCTTAAGGACATGTCAAGCCCATTATGACGTCTATAGGTCCAGCCACTGAGAGGACTTACTAGAGGACAGGACTCATGCTGAGGGTCACAATGCGTGTGTATGCCCTCGTCGCATTCAAGAATGGGCGGGGCCTCAGGGTGAATGCTGGTTTCTTTTACACTGAACGTTGGACAACGTGCCAACCACAAGGGTTCTTTCCATGTGTAAGGAAGAGTTCTGATTTCTGCATCACACTCACCCCTGGGCAGTGATTGGAGATAAGGTCTCGGTTCTGAAGCCTGAAAACTGAGGTAGGGAAGAGATGATGACCTAAGGCCATGGCGGGTTTTATGTGCTCAGTGTGCGGTCAGCTTTCTGGGTGTTGCTCAGGAGGTCCGGGCTCAGGTTGTGTTCGACAGTGCATTAGTGCCCAGGTTAGACTATATAATTTGGGTAGAGTCGAGTGCTGCGTAGGTTTACCCGCATTTAAGGTGCCTGGGCAGGTTGAGGCAATAATTTTTTTTCTAGAGGGCAGGCAGAGTGCTGCATTGTGGGTCCGGAATTGCCAAACTTGAGGGCTTCGGGGCCAGGAGTGTGAGGACGGAAGTCTGAGAAGACAAGCTAGACTTGGGTTTCAGGGCGAGGGCACGGCAGGTACCCCCTGCAGATCTGAACCAATATCTCATGCATCTGAAGTCAGGGCGAGGATCAGACGTTGGCTCAGGTTGGAGTTTCTGAGCATGACGGCCGCTTCATGAAGGGAGCGGAATCTCGAGGCCATTGAGGTTTTCCCACGTTGGGAGTTGTAGGATGCCCCCTTCAATGATTCCTTCTGCGGGACAATTGAGACCTGTTGGACAGCTCCAGGACATCCCATATGGAATGAACCCAGAGAACCTTTCGCGGATGGATGCCTGTGAAGCCCGCCTCGCATTCCAATAGTCTCCTAGCAACAAGACAGTTTAGATCTGATGGCTCTGCGGGAGCAACCGGGGTGGCTGAGTTGAAATGGACTTTCCTGAGGATGTGTCCTAATGTGTTTTTGTGTCCATGAGGGCCTTGGAATGGGGCGGTGGCACCGGGACCCTGAAGTACTCTCCTAAGCTTTGGACATGGCTCCCATGCACAGGTTTCCTTGTGGAGACGAGATGAGTTCTGATGGGTGCCTCAGGAAAACCATATGCTCGTATTGGAATCAGGCTTTTGAGGACACATGCCTGTAACCCAAAGCAATGGATCGTATTATGGCCTAGGGTCCTGTCTGGTTCAATCTTCTTCTCTGGGGACATCCATCTATGGTATGAATGGAGGTCGATTATCAGCTGGTGTCAGACAGCCCTTGTTTGTTCCGGACGACCTACACTATTGGAATGGCCTCAGGGACTTTGGAGGTTTCTCCTAATTTGTACGATTTTGGACCATGGAATGGGCAGAATTCCCATGGATTGGTAGGCACAGTCTTAATGTGTGGCTCCAGGGGCCCAGCCTGGAGGGTGTGTGGCCCAAGACTTTGAGGACAGAAGTCTGAAAACACAAACTCAGCTTAGGTTTGGGGACGTTGGTATGGCAGGCCCGATCACAAACCATGAGAAGAACCCTTCAGGATATGAAGAATGTGCGAGTCTGAGGCGCTTGCTCAGGCTTTTGTCTCTGGATTTTGTATCAGCGAAGGCCGTGTAATGTCGGGGAGGCCTCAGGGGCCATGGACAATTCTTCCTCTCTGAGGATTTGGCCCGATTCCTAATTGCTTCTCGTCAATCTGTGGGATGGGAGGACTCATTTCAGGTTTGTTACCTCAGGTGACCCACCAAAAGAGGAATTCCAAAGCCAAGCCGTGGGGAAGACTGAAGGGACAACCCGAACTATGGTTAAAAATTGGGGCCTAGTGGAATGACAAGCCCAATATGCTATCTCTTGATCCAGCCACTGAGTGGTCTTACTTGAGGACTGGGCTAGCCTGAGCGTCACAATGTGTGTTTGTGAAGAATGTGGCCCGCGAGCATGGGCGGGGCCTCATGGGCCACACTGGTTTCAACTACACTGAACGTTGGACAACATGCCAACCACGAGGTTTCTTGCCATGGGAAAGGAGTACTGATTTCTGCATCACCTTCAACCCTGGGTAGTGATTGGAGATAAGGTCTATGTTCTGAAACCTGACAACCGAGGTTGGGAAGAGATGACGACCTAAGGCCACGGAGGTTCGATGTGCTCAGTGTGCGGCCAGCTGTCTGGGACGGGCCAGGGAGTCCAGGCTCAGGCTGTGTCAGAAAGGGCATTAGTGTCCTGGTCAGCCTATGTATTTGGGGTACAGCCAAGGTCAGTGCAGTTTGATCCTCATTTGGGGTTACTGGTAGCCCCAGAGGACAATGATTTTCTTCTGGAGGGCCGGCAAGTGCTGCATTGTAGTTCTGGATTGCCAAACTGGAGGGCTTGTGGGCCATTAGTCTGACGACAAAAGTCTGAGAACACAAGCAGGCTTAGGTTTCTGGGTGAGGCCATGGCAGGCACAATCTACAGACCTGAATCAAGATCTCGTGCATCTGAAGTCAGGGCGAGGATCAGACGATCGCTCAGGTTGGAGTTTCTGTCCCTGATGGCCCCTTCATGAATGGGGGGGCATCACGAGGCCATGGGGGTTTTCCCACTATGGGAGTTGTGAGAAGCTCCAAACTGCAGAGAGTCTTCTGCAGGACAATTGAGACCTGTAGTTTGGCTCCAGGCCAATGATTCTGAGCAGGGTTCTAAGTACGGATGGCTGGGTAGCCCACCTCGCATTCCAATTGTCTCCTAGCAACAAGACAGGTTAGATCTCCTGGATCTGTGGGCAACTACCGAGGATGCTGAGTTGAAATGGATACCTCTGGGGATGGTCCGAATGTGCTTTTGTGTCTATGGAGACATTGGATTGAAGCGGTGGCACTGGGGCCATAAAGGGTTCTCCTAAACAGAGGCTTTGACACAGCTCCAACGTGCAAGTTTCCCATGTGTAGATGAGATTTTTTCTGATGGGTGAATCAAGAAACAGCTATATGCTGCTTTTGAAATCCAGGCTCTGAGGAGAGATGCCTGGAAACCAAGGCAATCGATCTCATTAGTGCCTAGGGGCCTGTTCTTTCCTTTTTACCTCTGGGGACATCTGTCTATGGGTCTGAGTGCAGGTAGGTGCTCATTTGGGCTCAGATTGCCCCTGTTTTTCCTGGGAAGCCACCACTTTTGAGATGGATCAGGGATTTTGGAGGTTTATCCTATTAGAAGGGCTGTGGCCATTGGAATGGGCACACACAATTCCCTTGGAGAAGGCAAGTACAGTCCTCAGGTTTGGCTCCAGGGGCCTGAGCCTGTAGGTTGTGTAGGCCAGGGCTGTTTAGACAGTTGTCTGAAAACAAACTCAGCTTAGGTTTGGGGACGTAGGTATGGCAGGCCCGAACTACAAACCATGAGAAGAACTCTTCAGGATATGAAGAAAGTGCGAGTCTGAGTCGCTTGCTCAGGCTTTTGTCTCTGGATTTTGTATCAGCGATGGCCGTGGAATGTCGGTGAGGCCTCATGGGCCATGGACGAATCTTCCTCTCTGAGGATTTGGCCCGATTCCCAATTGCTTTTCGTCAATCTGTGGGATGGGAGGACTCATTTCAGTTTTGTTACCACAGGTGTCCCACCAAAAGAGGAATTCCAAAGCCAAGCCGTGGGGAAGACTGAAGGGACAACCCGAACTATGGTTAAAAATTGGGGCCTAGGGGCATGGCAAGCCCAATATGCTATCTCTTCATCCAGCCACTGAGTGTCCTTACTTGAGGACTGGGCTCAGCCTGAGGGTCACAGGGTATGTTTGTGAGCAATGTGGCCCGCGAGCATGGGCGGGGCCTCATGGGCCACACTGGTTTCAACTACACTGAACGTTGGACAACATGCCAACCACAAGGTTTCTTGCCATGGGGAAGGAGTTCTGATTTCTGCATCACCTTCAACCCTGGGCAGTGATTGGAGATAAGGTCTAGGTTCTGAAACCTGAAAACCGAGGTTGGGAAGAGATGACGACCTAAGGCCATGGCGGCCTGATGTGCTCAGTGTGCGGACAGCTCTCTGGGAGGGGCCAGGGGGTCCAGGCTCAGGCTGTGTCAGAAAGGGCATTAGTGCCCTGGTCAGCCTATGTATTTGGGGTACAGCCAAGGTCGGTGCAGGTTGATCCTCATTTGGGGTTACTGGGTAGCCCCAGAGGACAATGTTTTTCTTCTGGAGGGCAGGCAGAGTGCTGCATTATAGTTCTGGATTGCCAACCTGGAGGGCTTGTGGGCCAGTAGTCTGCCGACAAAAGTCTGAGAACACAAGCTAGGCTTAGGTTTCTTGGTTAGGCCATGGCAGGCACATTCTACAGACCTGAATCGAGATCTCGTGCATCTGAAGTCAGGGCGAGGATCAAACGATCGCTCAGTTTGGAGTTTCTGTCCCTGATGGCCCCTTCATGAATGGGGGGGCATTACGAGGCCATGGGGATTTTCCCAATGGGAGTTGTGAGAAGCTCCAAACTGCAGAGTGTCTTCTGCAGGACAATTGAGACCTGTTGTTTGGCTCCTGGCCAATGATTCTGAGAAGGGTTCTAAAAATGGATGGCTGGGTAGCCCACCTCGCATTCCAATTGTCTCCTAGCAATAAGACAGTTTAGATCTCCTGGATCTGTGGGGAGCAACCGAGGACGCTGAGTTGAAATGTACACCCCTGGGGATGGGTCCTAATGTGCTTTTGTGTCTATGGAGACCTTAGAATAAAGCGGTGTCACTGGGGCCCTAAAGGGTTCTCCTAAACAGAGGCTTTGACACAGCTCCAACGTGCAAGTTTCCCATGTGTAGATGAGATGTTTTCTGATGGGTGAGTCAAGAAACAGCTATATGCTGCTTTTGAAATCCAGGCCTCTGAGGAGAGATGCCTGGAAACCAAAGCAATGGATCTGATTAGTGCCTAGGGGCCTGTTCTTTCCTTCATACCTCTGGGGACATCTGTCTATGGGTCTGAGTGCAGGTAGGTGCTCAGTTGGGCTCAGATTGCCCCTGTTTTTCCTGGGAAGCCACCACTATTGAGATGGATCAGGGACTTTGGAGGTTTATCCTATTAGAAGGGTTGTTGCCATTGGAATGGGCACACACAAATCCCTTGGAGAGGGCAAGTTCAGTCCTCAGGTTTGGCTCCAGGAGCCTGAGCCTGTAGGTTGTGTAGGCCAGGGCTGTATGGACAGTTGTCTGAAAACACAAACTCGGCTTATGTTTCGGGTCAAAGGTATGGCAGGACTGATCTACAGACCATGAGGAGAACTCTTCGGATTTAAAAGAAGGGCGATGTGAGGCTCCTGCGCAAGTTTTTGTCTCTAGATATCGAGTCACTCCTGGTTTGTAATTTCTGGGTGACTTTATGGGAAATGGACGAGTCTTACTCTCTGGTGGTTTGGCCCTGTCCAAAGAGTTTGGGGTCATTCTGTGGGCTGGAAGAAGTCCGTTTTTTTTTTTGTTGTTGTTGTTTTCTTTTTTAACCTCAGGTGTCCCACCAAATGAGGTGTTCCAGAGTAGAGCCCTGGGGAGGGCGACTGGACAATCAGAAATCTGGTTAAAAATTGGGGCCTAGGGACATGTCAAGTCCATTATGACATCTAATGGTCCAGCCACTGAGAGGACTTACTAGAGGACAGGACTCATGCTGAGGGTCACAATGCGTGTGTATGTACTCGTCGCACTCAAGAATGGGCGGGGCCTCAGGGTGAATGCTGGTTTCTCCTACACTGAACTTTGGACAACGTGCCAACCACAAGGGTTCTTGCCATGGGTAAGGAGGAGTTCTGATTTCTGCATCACACTCACCCCTGGGCAGTGATTGGAGATAAGGTCTCGGTTCTGAAGCCTGAAAACTGAGGTAGGGAAGAGATGATGACCTAAGGCCATGGCGGGTTTTAAGTACTCAGTGTGCGGTCAGCTTTCTGGGTGTTGGTCAGCAGGTCCCGGCTCAGGTTGTGTTCGACAGTGCATTAGTGCCCAGGTTAGACTATATAATTTGGGTAAAGTCGAGTGCTGTGTAGGTTTACCCTCATTTAAGGTGCCTGGGCAGCTCATGAGGCAATAATTTTTTTTCTAGAGGGCAGGCAGAGTGCTGCATTGTGGGTCCGGAATTGCCAAACGTGAGGGCTTCGGGGCCAGGAGTGTGAGGACGGAAGTCTGAGAAGACAAGCTAGACTTGGGTTTCAGGGCGAGGGCACGTAGGTACCCCCGGCAGATCTGAACCAATATCTCATGCATCTGAAGTCAGGCCGATGATCAGACTTTGGCTCAGTTGGGAATTTCTGAACGTTGGACAACGTGCCAACCACAAGGGTTCTTGCCATGGGTAAGGAGGAGTTCTGATTTCTGCATCACACTCACCCCTGGGCAGTGATTGGAGATAAGGTCTAGGTTCTGAAACCTGAAAACCGAGGTTGGGAAGAGATGACGACCTAAGGCCACGGCGGCTCGATGTTTTCAGTGTGCGGACAGCTGTCTGGGAGGGGCCAGGGGGTCCAGGCTCAGCCTGTGTCAGAACGGGCATTAGTGCCCTGGTCAGCCCATGTATTTGGGGTACAGCCAAGGTCGGTGCAGGTTGATCCTCATTTGGGGTTACTGGGTAGCCCCAGAGGACAATGTTTTTCTTTTGGAGGGCTGGCAAAGTGCTGCATTATAGTTCTGGATTGCGAAACTGGAGGGCTTGTGGGCCAGTAGTCTGAGGACAAAAGTCTGAGAACACAAGCTAGGCTTAGGTTTCGGGGTGAGGCCATGGCAGGCACAATCTACAGACCTGAATCAAGATCTCGTGCAACTGAAGTCAGGGCGAGGATCAGACGATCGCTCAGGTTGGAGTTTCTGTCCCTGATGGCCCCTTCATGAATGGGGGGGCATCACGAGGCCATGAGGCTTTTCCCAATGGGAGTTGTGAGAAGCTCCAAACTGCAGAGTGTCTTCTGCAGGACAATTGAGACCTGTTGTTTGGCTCCAGGCCAATGATTCTGAGCAGGGTTCTAAGGATGGATGGCTGGGTAGCCCACCTCGCATTCCAATTGTCTCCTAGCAATAAGACAGTTTAGATCTCCTGGATCTGTGGGGAGCAACCGAGGACACTGAGTTGAAATGGACACCCCTGGGGATGGGTCCTAACGTGCTTTTGTGTTATGGAGTCTTTGGAATGAAGCGGTGGCACTGGGGCCCTAGAGGTTTCTCCTAAACAGAAGCTTTGAGACAGCTCCAACGTGCAAGTTTCCCATGTGTAGATGAGATGTTTTCTGATGGGTGAGTCAAAAAACAGCTATATGCTGCTTTTGAAATCCAGGAATGTGAGGAGAGATGCCTGGAAACCAAAGCAATGGATCTGATTTGTGCCTAGGGGCCTGTTCTTTCCTTTTTACCTCTGGAGACATCTGTCTATGGGTCTGAGTGCAGGTAGGTGCTCAGTTGGGCTCAGATTGCCCCTGTTTTTCCTGGGAAGCCACCACTATTGAGATGGATCAGGGACTTTGGAGGTTTATCCTATTTGAAGGGCTGTGGCCATTGGAATGGGAACACACAATTCCCTTGGAGAGGGCAAGTACAGTCCTCAGGTTTGGCTCCAGGGGCCTGAGCCTGTAGGTTGTGTAGGCCAGGGCTGTTTGGACAGTTGTCTGAAAACACAAACTCGGCTTATGTTTCGGGTCATAGGTATGGCAGGACTGATCTACAGACCTGAGGAGAACTCTTCGGGATTTGAAAGAAGGGCGAGTGTGAGGCTCCTGCTCCAGTTTTTGTCTCTGGATATCGTGTCACTCATGGTCGTGGAATTTTTGGGTGCCTTCATGGGATATGGACGAGTCGTACTCTCTGGTGGTTTGGCCCCGTCCAAAGAGTTTGGGGTCATTCTGTGGGCTGGAAGAAGTCCGTTTTTTTTGTTGTTGTTGTTGTTTTCTTTTTTATCCTCTGGTGTCCCACCAAATGAGGGATTCCAGAGTAGAGCCCTGGGGAGGGGCGACTGGACAATCAAAAATCTGGTTAAAAATTGGGGCCTAGGGACATGTCAAGCCCATTATGACATCTAATGGTCCAGCCTAGGAGAGGACTTACTAGAGGACAGGACTCATGCTGAGGGTCACAATGCGTGTGTATGCACTCGTCGCACTAAAGAATGGGCGGGGCCGCAGGGTGAATGCTGGTTTCTCCTACACTGAACGTTGGACAACGTGCCAACCACAAGGGTTCTTGCCATGGGTAAGGAGGAGTTCTGATTTCTGCATCACACTCACCCCTTGGCAGTGATTGGAGATAAGGTCTCGGTTCTGAAGCCTGAAAACTGAGGTAGGGAAGAGATGATGACCTAAGTCCATGGCGGGTTTTAAGTGCTCAGTGTGGGGTCAGCTTTCTGGGTGATGGTCAGGAGGTCCGGGCTCAGGTTGTGTTCGACAGTGCATTAGTGCCCAGGTTAGACTATATAATTTGGGTAAAGTCGAGTGCTGTGTAGGTTTACCCTCATTTAAGGTGCCTGGGCAGCTCATGAGGCAATAATTTTTTTTCTAGAGGGCAGGCAGAGTGCTGCATTGTGGGTCCGGATTTGCCAAACTTGAGGGCTTCGGCGTCAGGTGTGTGAGGACGGAAGTCTGAGAAGACAAGCTAGACTTGGTTTTCAGGGCGAGGGCACGGCAGGTACCCCCTGCATATCTGAACCAATATCTCATCCATCTGAAGGCAGGGCGAGGATCAGACGTTGGCTCAGGTGAGAGTTTCTGAGCATGACGGCCGCTTCATGAAGGGAGCAGAATCTCGAGGCCATTGAGGTTTTCCCACGTTGGGAATTGTGGGATGCCCCCTTCAAGGATTCCTTCTGCGGGACATTTGAACCTGTTGGACAGCTCCAGGACATCCCATATGGAATGACTCCAGAGCACGGTTCGCGGATGGATGCCTGGGAAGCCCACCTCGCATTCCAATTGTCTCCTACCAACAAGACTGTTTAGGTCTGATGGCTCTGCTGGAGCAACCGGGGTGGCTGAGTTGAAATGGACTTTCCTGAGGATGGGTCCTAATGTGTTTTTGTGTCCATGAGGGCCTTGGAATGGGGCGGTGGCACCGGGACCCTGAAGTACTCTCCTAAGATTTGGACATGGCTCCCATGCACAGGTTTCCTTGTGGAGACGAGTTGAGTTCTGATGGGTGCCTCATGAAAACCCTTATGCTCGTATTGGAATCAGGCTTTTGAGGACACATGCCTGTAACCCAAAGCAATGGATCCTATTATGGCCTAGGGTCCTGTCTGGTTCAATCTTCTTCTCTGGGGACATCCATCTATGGTATGAGTGGAGGTCGATTATCAGCTGGTGTCAGACAGCCCTTGTTTGTTCCGGGCGACCCACACTATTGGGATGGCCTCAGGGACTTTGGAGGTTGCTCCTAATTTGTACGATTCTGGACCATGGAATGGGCAGAATTCCCATGGATTGGAAGGCACAGTCCTAATGTGTGGCTCCAGGGGCCCAGCCTGGAGGGTGTGTGGCCCAAGACTTTGAGGACAGAAGTCTGAAAACAGAAACTCAGCTTAGGTTTGGGGACGTAAGTATGGCAGCCCGATCGACAAACCATGAGAAGAACTCTTCAGGATACGAAGAAAGTGCGAGTCTG
The DNA here is from genome assembly GCF_964662115.1 of Mustela nivalis. Taxonomy (NCBI): domain Eukaryota; kingdom Metazoa; phylum Chordata; class Mammalia; order Carnivora; family Mustelidae; genus Mustela; species Mustela nivalis. The sequence goes on along the minus strand of NW_028134396.1, from coordinate 15,068 downwards.
AGGTGCTTGCTCAGGCTTTTGTCTCTGGATTTTGAATCAGCGATGGCCGTGGAATGTCGGGGAGGCCTCATGGGCCATGGACGAATCTTCCTCTCTGAGGATTTGGCCCGATTCCCAATTTCTTTTCGTCAATCTGTGGGATGGGAGGACTCCTTTCAGTTTTGTTACCTCAGATGTCCCACCAAAAGAGGAATTCCAAAGCCAAGCCGTGGGGAAGACTGCAGGGACAACCCGAACTATGGTTAAAAATTGGGGCCTAGGGGCATGGCAAGCCCAATATGCTATCTCTTCATCCAGCCACTGAGTGTCCTTACTTGATGACTGGGCTCAGCCTGAGGGTCACAATGTGTGTTTGTGACCACTGTGGCCCGCGAGCATGGGCGGGGCCTCATGGGCCACACTGGTTTCAACTACACTGAACGTTGGACAACATGCCAACCACAAGGTTTTTTCCCATGGGGGGAAAGAGTTCTGATTTCTGCATCACCTTCTACCCTAGACAGTGATTGGAGATAAGGTCTAGGTTCTGAAACCTGAAAACCGATGTTGGGAAGCGATGACGACCTAAGGCCATGGCGGCTCGATGAGCTCAGTGTGCGGCCAGCTGTCTGGGAGGGTCCACGGGGTCCAGGCTCAGGCTGTGTCAGAAAGGGCATTAGTGCCCTGGTCAGGCTAAGTATTTGGGGTACAGCCAAGGTCGGTGCAGGTTGATTCTCATTTGGGGTTACTGGGTAGCCCCAGAGGAAAATGTTTTTCTTCTGGAGGGCCGGCAGAGTGCTGCATTGTAGTTCTGGATTGCCAAACTGGAGGGCTTGTGGGCCAGTAGTCTGACGACAAAAGTCTGAGAACACAAGCTAGGCTTAGGTTTCTGGGTGAGGGCATGGACGAGTCTTACTCTCTGGTGGTTTGGCCCCGTCCAAAGAGTTTGGGTTCATTCTGTGGGCTGGAAGAAGTCCGTTTTTATTGTTGTTGTTGTTGTTTTCTTTTTTAACCTCAGGTGTCCCACCAAATGAGGGATTCCAGAGTAGAGCCCTGGGGAGGGGCGACTGGACAATAAGAAATCTGGTTAAAAATTGGGGCCTAGGGACATGTCAAGCCCATTATGACATCTAAAGGTCCAGGCACTGAGAGGACTTACTAGAGGACAGGACTCATGCTGAGGGTCACAATGCGTGTGTATGCCCTCGTAACACTCAAGAATGGGCGGGGCCTCAGGGTGAATGCTGGTTTCTCCAAAACTGAACGTTGAACAACGTGCCAACCACAAGGATTCTTGCCATGGGTAAAGAGGAGTTCTGATTTCTGCATCACACTCACCCCTGGGCAGTGATTGGAGATAAGGTCTCGTTCTGAAGCCTGAAAACTGAGGTAGGGAAGAGATGATGACCTAAGGCCATGGCGGGTTTTATGTGCTCAGTGTGCGGTCAGCTTTCTGGGTGTTGGTCAGGAGGTCCGTGCTCAGGTTGTGTTCGACAGTGCATTAGTGCCCAGGTTAGACTATATAATTTGGGTAAAGTCGAGTGCTGTGTAGGTTTACCCTCATTTAAGGTGCCTGGGCAGCTCATGAGGCAATAATTTTTTTTCTAGAGGGCAGGCAGAATGCTGCATTGTGGGTCCGGAATTGCCAAACTTGAGGGCTTCGGGGCCAGGAGTGTGAGGACGGAAGTCTGAGAAGACAAGCTAGACTTGGGTTTCGGGGGGGCATGGCAGGTACCCCCTGCATATCTGAACCAATATCTCATCCATGTGAAGTCAGGGCGAGGATCAGACGTTGGCTCAGGTGGGAGTTTCTGAGCATGACGGCCGCTTCATGAAGGGAGCAGAATCTCGAGGCCATTGAGGATTTCCCACGTTGGGAGTTGTGGGATGCCCCCTTCAAGGATTCCTTCTGCGGGACAATTGAGACCTTTTGGACAGCTCCAGGACATTCCATATGGAATGACTCCATAGCACCGTTCGCGGATGGATGCCTGGGAAGCCGGCCTCGCATTCCAATTTTCTCCTAGCAACAAGACAGTTTAGATCTGATGGCTCTGCCTGAGCAACCGGGGTGGCTGAGTTGAAATGGACTTTCCTGAGGATGGGTCCTAATGTGCTTTTGTGTTAATGAGTGCCTTGGAATGGGGCGGTGGCACCGGGACCCTGAAGTACTCTCCTAAGCTTTGGACATGGCTCCCATGCACAGGTTTCCTTGTGGAGACGAGATGAGTTCTGATGGGTGCCTCAGGAAAACCATATGCTCGTATTGGAATCAGGCTTTTGAGGACACATGCCTGTAACCCAAAGCAATGGATCCTATTATGGCCTAGGGTCCTGTCTGGTTCAATCTTCTTCTCTGGGGACGTCCATCTATGGTATGAGTGGAGGTCGATTATCAGCTGGCGTTAGACAGCCCTTGTTGTTCAGGGCGACCAAATCTATTGGGATGGCCTCAGGGACTTTGGAGGTTTCTCCTAATTTGTACGATTTTGGTCCAAGGAATGGGCAGAATTCCCATGGATTGGTAGGCACAGTCCTAATGTGTGGCTCCAGGGGCCCAGCCTGGAGGGTGTGTGGCCCAAGACTTTGAGGACAGAAGTCTGAAAACACAAACTCAGCTTAGGTTTGGGGACGTAGGTATGGCAGTCCCGATCACCAAACCATGAGAAGAACTCTTAAGGATACGAAGAAAGTGCGAGTCTGAGGTGCTTGCTCAGGCTTTTGTCTCTGGATTTTGAATCAGCGATGGCCGTGGAATGTCGGGGAGGCCTCATGGGCCATGGACGAATCTTCCTCTCTGAGGATTTGGCCCGATTCCCAATTGCTTTTCGTCAATCTGTGGGATGGGAGGACTCATTTCAGTTTTGTTACCTCAGGTGTCCCACCAAAAGAGGAATTCCAAAGCCAAGTCGTGGGGAAGACTGAAGGGACAACCCGAACTATGGTTTAAAAATTGGGGCCTAGGGGCATGGGAAGTCCAATATGCTATCTCTTCATCATCCAGCCACTGAGTGGCCTTACTTGAGGACTGGGCTCAGCCTGAGCGTCACAATGTGTGTTTGTGACCAATGTGGCCCACGAGCATGGGCGGGGCCTCATGGGCCACACTGGTTTCAACTACACTGAACGTTGGACAACATGCCAACCACAAGGTTTCTTGCCATGGGGAAGGAGTTATGATTTCTGCATCTCCTTCAACCCTGGGCAGTGATTGGAGATAAGGTCTAGGTTCTGAAACCTGAAAACCGAGGTTGGGAAGAGATGACGACCTAAGGCCATGGCGGCTCGATGTGCTCAGTGTACGGCTAGCTGTCTGGGTGGGTCCACGGGGTCCAGGCTCAGGCTGTGTCAGAAAGGGCATTAGTGCCCTGGTCAGCCTATGTATTTGGAGTACATCCAATGTCGGTGCAGGTTGATCCTCATTTGGGGTTACTGGGTAGCCCCAGAGGACAATGTTTTTCTTCTGGGGGGCCGGCAGAGTGCTGCATTATAGTTCTGGATTGCCAAACTGGAGGGCTTGTGGGCCAGTAGTCTGACGACAAAAGTATGAGAACACAAGCTAGGCTTAGGTTTCTGGGTGAGGCCATGGCAGGCACCATATACAGACCTGAATCGAGATCTCGTGCATCTGAAGTCAGGGCGAGGATCAGACGATCGCTCAGGTTGGAGTTTCTGTCCCTGATGGCCCCTTCATGAATGGGGGGAGCATCACGAGGCCATGGGGGTTTTCCCACGATGGGAGTTGTGAGAAGCTCCAAACTGCAGAGAGTCTTCTGCAGGACAATTGAGACCTGTTTTTGGCTCCAGGCCAATGATTCTGAGCAGGGTTCTAAGGATGGATGGATGGGTAGCCCACCTCGCATTTCAATTGTCTCCTAGCAACAAGACAGGTTAGATCTCCTGGATCTGTGGGGAGCAACCGTGGACGCTGAGTTGAAATGGACACCCCTGGGGATCGGTCCTAATGTGCTTTTGTGTCTATGGAGACCTTGGAATGAAGCGGTGGCACTGGGGCCCTAAAGGGTTCTCCTAAACAGAGGCTTTGACACAGCTCCAACGTGCAAGTTTCCCATGTGTAGATGAGATATTTTCTGATGGGTGAGTCAAGAAACAGCTATATGCTGCTTTTGAAATCCAGGCCTCTGAGGAGAGATGCCTGGAAACCAAAGCAATGGATCTGATTAGTGCCTAGGCGCCTGTTCTTTCCTTCATACCTCTGGGGACATCGGTCTATGGGTCTGAGTGCAGGTAGGTGCTCAGTTGGGCTCAGATTACCCCTGTTTTTCCTGGGAAGCCACCACTATTGAGATGGATCAGGGACTTTGGAGGTTTATCCTATTAGAAGGGTTGTGGCCTTTGGAATGGGCACACACAATTCCCTCTGAGAGAACAAGTACAGTCCTCAGGTTTGGCTCCAGGGGCCTGAGCCTGTAGGTTGTGTAGGCCAGGGCTGTTTGGAAAGTTGTGTGAAAACACACACCCTCCATGCTAGGGCCCCTGGAACCACACATCAGTATTGTTCCTGCCCTCTCAAAGGGAATTCTTCATATTCCATTGGCCACAACCATATAAATCAGGAGAAATCTCCAATGTCCCTGGGACCATCCCAATATTGTAGGCTGCTCGGAACAAACAGGGGTGATCTGACACTAGCTGAGCAACTAGCTCCACACAGACTCGGAGACAGATGTCCCCAGAGAAGAACATTGAACTAGACAGGCCCCTAGGCCCTAATCAGATCCATTGCTTTGGTTTCCAGGTATCTCTTCTCAGAGGCCTGGTTTCCAATACCAGCCTATGGGGTTTCCATAGGCTCCTTCAGAGCAAGTCTTGTCTGCACATTGGAAACTTGCTCGAGGAGCTATGTCAGAACCTCAGAGGCCTGGTTTTCAATACCACCATATGGGGGTTTCCTGAGGCATCAGTCAGAACAAATGTCTTCTCCACATGGGAAACGTGCTCTTTCAAGCTGTGTCAAAACCTCCGGCTAGGAAAATCCTTCAGAGCCCCGGTGCCACCACCTCATTCCAAGGTCTCCATGGACACAATCCCACATTAGGACCCATCTGCAGGAGAGTCTTTTTCAACTCAGTGCCCTTGGGTGCTCCCCTAGAGCCAGCAGATCGAACCTATCTTGTCACTAGGAGACAATTGGAATGTGAGGCGGACTGGCTAGGCATCCATCTGTAGAAAACTACTCTGAAGTAATTCCATATGGGACGTCCTGGAGCCATCCAACAGGTCACAGCTGTCCTGCAGAAGGAATCCTTGCGCTTTGGAGCACCTCACAACTCCCATCATGGGAAAAGCTCTGTGGCCTCGTGGTGCACTGTCCCCTTCATGAAAGAGCCATCTTGGACAGAAACTCCAACCTGAGCCAACGTCTAATCCTCACCCTGACTTCAGATGCACGAAATCTTGATTCAACTCTGCAGAGTGTGCCTGCCGAAACCCCGCCCCAAAGCAAAACCTAGCTATTGTTCTCAGACTTCGTCCTCACACTCCGAGCCCACCAGCCCTCCAGTTAGGGAATTCTGGAGAGACACAATGCAGCACTCTGACTGCCCTCCAGAAGGGAAACGTTGTCTTATGGGGCTAACCAGAAACACCAAATGAGGATCAACCTGCATGCCACTTGACTCTACCCCAATTATACAGTTTCGCTTCGGCGTTAATGCCCTGTCTTGCACAGCCTGAGGTCTGAATTTTCAACCGACACCCAGACAGCTGGCTGTACACTGAGCACATCAGACCCGCCATGGCTTTAGGTCATCATCTCTTCCCAACCTTGGTTTTCAGGCTTCAGAACCTAGACCTTATATATACTCACTACCCAGGGGTGAACGTGATGCAGAAATGAAACTCCTTCTTCCTCAAGGCAAGAAACCTTGTGGTTGGCATGTTTTCCAACGTTCAGTGTAGGAGAATCCAGTGTAGCCCATGAGTCCCCACCCATGCTTGAGAACCGCAATGGGCACAAACACATTGGGACCCTCAGTGTGAGCCCTGTCCTCAAGTAAAGCCTCTCAGGGTCTGGACCAAGAACCCGCATTGCCATCCCTAGTACCCCAATATTAATGGGAGGTTGAGAGTTCTAATCACCCCTATTCAGGTCTCTGCTCTGGAACCCCTGAGGAAAAAAAATATTGAAGGGTCTCCTCCATCCCCTGAATGAGCCCCAAAACTTTGGATCTGACCAAATCTTAAAAGAGAAAGAATCATCCATGGCCAAAGAGGCCATCCCGTCATTCCATGGCCACCATTGACACAATATCTAGAGACAAAAGCCTGGAGATATGCCTCACACTTGCCCTTTGTTCATAGCCTGATAAATTCTTCTCGCGGTCTATAGATCAGGCTTGTCATACCTACGTCCCCAAATCTAAGCTGAGTTTGGGTTTTCAGGTTTCTGTCCCCACTGTCCTGGCCCACACACCCTCCAGGCTGGGGCCCCTGGAGCCATGCCTCAGGACTGTGCCTGCCTTCTCCAAGCAAATTCTGCCCATTCCATTGGCCACAACCCTAAAGATTAGGAGAACACTCCAACGTCCCTGAGGCCATCCCAATAGTGTTGGCCACTCAGGGCAAACAGGGTGATCTGTCCCAAGATGAGCAACTACCTCAACTCAGATCCATAGACAGATAACCCCAGAGAAGAAGATTGAACCGGACAGGCACCTAGGCCCTAATCAGATCCATTGCTTTTGATTCCAGGCATCTCTCCTCAGAGGCCTGGTTTCCAATACCAGCATATGTGTTCTTCAAGAGGTACCAGTCTGAACAAATCTCATTTCCACATGGTAAACATGCATTTTGGAGCTGTGTCACAACCTCCAGTTAAGGGAAACCTTCAGGTCCCAGCAGCCAACACCCCATTCCAAGGTCTCCATGGACACAAACCCGCATTATGACCCATCCGCAGGCGAGTCCATTTCAACACATCCCCTTTGTTTGCTCCCCAAAAGAAGCAGATCGAACCTGCCTTGTCACTAGGAGACAATAGGAATGTGAGGCGGGCACTCCAGGAATCCATCCTTAGAACCCTGCACTGCCGTGGTTCCGCATGGGACGTCCTGGAGCAATCTGACCGGTCTCGACTGTCCCGTAGAAGGAATCCTTGCCGATTGGAGCAACTTACAATGCCAATCGTGGGAAAGTCTCCATAGCCCCATGATGCCCCCCACCATCATGAAGGGGCCATCCTGAACAGAAACTTCAACCTGAGCCTTCGTCTGATCCTCGCCCTGACTTCAGATGCATGAGATTTAGATTTAGCTCTACAGAGTGTGCCTGCCATGATCTTGACCCAAAACCTAAGCCTAGCTTGTGTTCTCTCACTTCCTTCCTCACAATTCTGGCCCACAAGCCCTCCAGTGTGAGAATTCCGTCGCTACAATGCAGCACTCTTCCTTCCCTCCAGAAGAAAAACGTTGCCCCTGGGGCTACCCAGAAACGCCAAATGAGGATCAACCTGCATGCCACTCAACTTTACTCCAATTATACAGTCTAAGCTTGGCACTAATGCCCTGTCTGACACAGCCTGAGCCTGGACCTCCTGGATGACACCCAGAAAGGTGGTGTCACACCTAAGGACTGTGTCAGTGCTCTCCAAGGGAACTCTGCCCGTTTCTTTTGCCACAACCTTACAGATTAGGAGAAACCTCCAATTCCCAAGACCAGCCCAATAGTGTTGGCCTCCCCCAACAAACATGGGTGATCTGACACAAGCTGAGCAGTGACCTCCATTCTGAATCTTAGACAGAGACACTCAGAGGAGAATATTGAAAAGGACAGGCCCCTAGACCGTAATCAGATCCATTGCTTTGGATTCCAGGCATTGTTCCCCAGATGCTTGGTTTCCAATACCAGGTTGTGGGGGTTTCAGAACAAATCTCGTCTCTACATGGGAAACTTGCTCTTTGGAGCTGCATCAAAACCTCAGGTTAGGAGAATTCTTCAGGGCAACAGAGCCACTGCCCCATTCCAAGGGATCCATGGACACAAATCCACATCATGACTGATCCTCATGAGAGTCCATTTCAATTCAGCCCCCTCGGTTGTTCCCCCAGTGACAGCAGATCGAATCCTCCTTTTCACTAGGACAGAACTGGAATGCAAGTTGGACTGCCCAGGCATCCATCATTAGAACTGTGCTTTGGAGCATTTCTTATGGGACGTCCTTGATCCATCCAAAAGGTCGTGACTGTCCCGCTGACGGAATCCTTGTGGTTTGGAGCATCACACACTCACAAAGTTGGAAATCTTCCATGGTTTCCTGATGCCCCCCCACCTTCATGAAGGGGACATCATGTACAGAAACTCCAACCTAAGCCAACATCTGATCCTCGCCCTGACTTCAGATGCACGAGATCTCATTTCAGGTCTGTAGAGTGTGCCTGCCATGTCACCGCTGCGAATTCTAAGCTGAACTTGTATTCTCAGACTTCTGTCCAAAAACACCTGGCCCACAAGCCCTGAAGTTGGCAATTCTGGAGCCAGAATGCAGCACTCTGCCTGCCCTCCAGAAGAAAATCTTTGCCCTATGGGGCCAACCAGAAACCCCAAATGAGGACCAACCTTCACATCACTCGACTGTACCCCAATTATACAGTCTAGCCTGGGGACTAATGCCCTGCCTGACACAGCCTGAGCCCAGACCTCATGATGGACACAGACATCTGGCCGCACACTAAGTGCAACGGACCCACCATGGCCTTAGGTCGTCATCTCTTACCAACCTCGGTTTTCAGGCTTCAGAATCTAGACCTTATCTCTACTCACTGCCATGCCGTGTACGTGATGCAGAAATCAGAACTCCTCCTTCCCCATGACCAGAAACCCTGTGGTTGGCATGTTGTCCAACGTGCAGTGTAGGAGAAACCAGCATGGCCCATGAGGCCTCAGACATGCTTGAGGGCTGTGATGGGCACAAACACACATTAGGACCCTAAGCATGAACCCTGGCCTCAAGTAAAGCCTCTCCAGGGCTGGACCAAGAGCCCACATATGGAGATTACCATGCCCCTACTCCCCAAACCTTAACCAGTGCTTGAGAAGTCTAGTCACCCCTACTCAGATCTCTTCTCTAGAATCCCTCCTTGGTGGGACACATGAGGTTAAAAAAAAATAGAGAAAGGACTCCTACCGTCCAAAGAATGACCGCAAACACTTGGAATTGGGCCAAATTCACAGAGAGAAATACTCGTCCATGGCTGATGAGGCCATCCTGACATTCCACGGCCACCATTGACACAAAATCCGGAGACAAAAGCCTGAAAAAGCGCCACACACTCGCCCTTTGTTCAAAGCCTGAAAAATTCTCACGGTCTGTAGATTGGGCCTGCCATACCTATGTCCCCAAACCTAAGCCAAGTTTGTGTTTTCAGACTTCTGTCTCCATTGTCCTGGCCCACACACCCTCAAGGCTTGGCCCCATGGAGCCACACCTCAGGACTGTGCCTGCCCTCTCCATGGGAATTCTGCTCATTCCTTTGGCACAACCTGACAGATTAGGAGAAACATCCGAAGTCCCCGAGGCCACCCCAATATTGTAGGATGTCCGGGACAAACTGGGACCATCTGCCACAAGCTGAGCCACTACCTCCAATCAGACCTGTAGATAGATATCCATAGAAAAGAAGATTGAAGAGGACAGGCACCTAGGCCCTAAACGAATTCATTGCTTTTGTTTTCATGTATCTCTCCTCAGAGGCCTGGATTCCAATACCAGCACATGGGGGTTTCTGGAGCTACCAATCAGAACAAATCGCATGCCACATGGGAATCATGCTATATGGAACTGTGTCAAAACCTCCAGTTAGGAGAAAATTTCACGTCACTGGAGCCACCGCCCCATTCCAATGTCTCAATGGACACAATCCCACATTATGACCCATCCTCAGGAGAGTCCATTTCAACTCAAACCTGGCGGTTGCTCACCCAGTGCCAGCAGATCAAACCTGCTTTGTCACTAGGAGACAATTGGAATGCGAGTTCATTGCCCAGGTATCCATGTTAGAACTCTGCTCTGGAGAAATTCCTAATGGGGTGTCCTTGATCCATTCAACAGGTCTCAACTGTCCTGCAGAAGGAATCCTTGTGGTTTGCAGCATCACACACTCGCACCGTGGGAAAACTTCCATGGCCTCGTGATGCCTCCACCTTCAGGTAGAGGACATCATGGACAGAAACTCCCGTCTGATCCTCGCCCTGACCTCAGATGCATGAGATCTCAATTCAGCTCTGCAGAGTGTGCCTGCCTTGCCCTCGCCCCAAAACCTAAGCCAGCTCGCGTTCTCAGACTTCCATCCTCACAGTCCTGGCCCACAAGCCTTCCACTTTGGGAATTCTGGAGACAAAATGCAGCACTCTGCCTGCCCTCCAGAAGAGAGACTTTGCCCTAGGGGTCTACCCAGAAACATCAAATGAGGATCAACCTGCAATTCTCTAGAGTGTACCCCAATTATACAGTCTAGCCTGGGCACTAATGCCCTGTCTGACACAGCCTGACCCCAGACCTCGTGACCGACACCCAGACACCTGGCCTCACACTGAACACATCGAACATGCCATGGCCTTAGGTCATCATCTCTTCCCAACCTTGGTCTTCAGGCTTCAGAACCTAGACATTATCTCCACTCACAACTAAGTGATGTACGTGATGCAGAAATCAGAACTTCACCTTCCCCATGACCAGAAACCTTGTGGTTGGCATGTTGTCCAACGTTCAGTATATGAGAACCCAGCATGGCCAATGAGGCCTCAGACATGCTTGAGGGCTGTGATGGGCACAAACACACATTAGGACCCTAAGCATGAACCCTGGCCTCAAGTAAAGCCTCTCCGGGGCTGGACCAAGAGCCTGCATATGGGACTTGCCATGCCCCTACTCCCCCAATCCTAGCCAGAGCTTGAGAAGTCTAGTCAACCTTATTCAGAGCTCTTTTCTGGAATCCCTATTTGGTGGGACACATAAGGTAAAAAAAAAAAAAAAAAAAAAAACAAGATAAAGAAAAAAAAAGAAGTAAGGACTCCTACCATCCAACGAATGACCCCAAACACTTGGAATCTGGCCAAATCCACAGAGAGAAATACTCGTCCATGGTCGATGAGGCCAGCCTGACATTCCACGGCCACCATTGACACAAAATCCGGAGACAAAAACCTGAAAAAGCGCCACACACTTGCCCTTTGTTCAGAGCCCCCAAAATTCTCAAGGTCTGTAGATCGGGCCTGCCATACCTATGTCCCCAAACCTAAGCTGAGTTTGTGTTTTCAGACTTCTGTCTCCATTGTCCTCACCCACACATTCTAAAGGCTGGGCCCCATGGAGCCACACCTCAGGACTGTGCCTGCCCTCTCCAAGGGAATTCTGCTCATTCATTTGGCACAACCTGACAGATTAGGAGAATCATCCAAAATCTCTGAGGCCATCCCAATAGTGTAGGATGTCCTGGACATACAGGAACCCTCTGGCACAAGCTGAGCAACTACCTCCAATCAGAACCTTAGACAGATATCCATAGAAAAGAATATTGAACAAGACAGGCACCTAGGCCCTAATTGGATCCATTGCTTTTGTTTTCAGGCATCTCTCCTCAGAGGCCTGGATTCCAATACCAGCATAAGGGGGTTTCCAGAGCTACCTATCAGAAAAAATCTCGTCTCCACATGGGAATCTTGCTCTATGGAGCTGTGTCATAACCTCCAGTTAGGAGAAAACTTCAGGTCACTGGAGCCACTGCCCCATTTGAATATCTCCATGGACACAATCCCAAATTATGACCCATCCTCAGGAGAGTCCATTTCAACTAAACCCCCTCGGTTGCTACTCCAGAGCCAGCAGATTGAACCTGCCTTGTCGCTAGGAGACAATTGAAATGCGAGTTGGGCTCCTCAGGCATCCGTCCTTAGAACCCTGCTCTTGCGTCGTTCCTTATGGGACATCCTTGAGCCATCCAACAGGTCTCGACTGTCCCACAGGAGTCCTTGTGCATGGACCACCTAACAACTCATATCATGGAAAGCTTCCAAGGTCACATGATGCCCCCAATCTTCATGAAGGCAGATCATGGAAAGAAACTCCAACCTGAGCCAACAGCTGATCTCGCCTTGACTTCAGATGCACGAGATCTTGATTCAGCTCTTCAGAGTGTACCTGCTGTGCCCTCACCCCAAAACCTAAGCGTAGCTAGTGTTCTCCGACTTCCGTCCTCACTCTCCTGGACCACACGCCCTCTATTTTGGGATTTCCGATGACACAGTGCTGCACTCTGCCTGCCCTCTAGAAGAAAAATATTGCCCTATGGGTCTACCCAGAAACCTCAAATGAGGATAAACCTGCACGTCACTCAACTGTACACCAATTATATAGTCTAGCCTGTGCACTAATGCCCTGTCTGACAGAACCTGAGGCCTGAATTCCCAACCGACACCCAGACAGCTTGCAGTACACTGAGAACATCTGAACCGCCATGGCCTTAGGTCGCCATCTCTTTCCAACTTCGGTTTTCAGGCTACAGAATCCTAGACCTTATCTCTACTCACTTCCCATGGGTGAACGTGATGCAGAAATCAGAACTCCTCCTTCCCTCTCGCCAGAATCTTGTGGTTGGCATCTTGTCCAACGTTCAGTGGAGGACCCCTGTAGGGCCTACAGGGGTAGTAGTAGGGCCCCTGAGGGTAGTGTAGGGTCCCTGAGGCCCTGCCTATGCTTAAGAGCTGCGGTGGGCTCAAACACACATTGGGACCCTCAGTTTGAGCCCTGTCCTCAAGAAAAGCCTCTCAGTGGCTGGACCATGAGCCCGCATATGGGGCCTGCCATGCCCCAAGTCACCCAATCTTAACCAGAGGTAGAGACATCTAGTCACCCCTACTCAGAGCTCTGCTCTGGAATCCCTCTTTGGTGGGACATTTGAGGTAAATAAACACAGAAAGGACTCCTCCCACTCACAGAATGACCCCAATCACTTGGGATTGGGCCATCCCAAGTGATTGGGGTCCAGAGAGAAAGACTCGTCCATGGCCCATGAGGCCAGCCCGACATTCCACGGCCACTATTGACACAAAATCCAGAGACATAAGCTTCAGCAAGCGTTCACACTCACCCTTAGGTCATAGCCCAAAAAATTCTCCTCATAGTCTGTAGATTGGGCCTGCCATACCTAGGTCCCCAAACCTAAGCCGAGTTTGTGTTTTCAGACTTCTATCCTGACATCCCTGTCCCACACACCCTCCAGACTGAGGCCCCTGGAGCCACACCTCAGGACTGTGCCTGCCCTCTCCAAGGAAATTCTTCCCATTCCATTGGCCACAACCCTACAGATAAGGAGAAACCTCCAAAGACCCAGAGGCCATTCCAATAGTGTAGGCCACCCAGAACAAAGAGGGGCGATCTCTCACAAGCTGAGCAACGACGTCAACTCACCCGTAGACAGATAACCCAAGAGAAGAAGATTAAACTGGACTGGCCCCTAGAATGTAATTGGTTCCATTGCTTTTTTTTCTAAGCATCTCTCCTCAGAGGCCTGTTTTCCAATACCAGCATATGGGGGATACCAGAGATACCAATCAGAACAAATCTTGTCTTCACATGGGAAACTTATCCTTTGGAGCTCTGTAAAAGCCTCCAGTTAGGAGAAACCTTCAGGTAGCCGGAGCAACCGCCCTATTCCAAGGTCTCCATGGACACATACCCGCATTATGACCATTCGGCAGGAGAGTACATTTCAACTCAGCCCCGTCGATTACTCCCCCAGAGGCAGAATATCAAACCTGCCTTGTCGCTAGGAGACAACTGGAATGCAAAGCAGACTCTCTAGGCATCCATCCATGGAATCCTGCTCTGGCGCCGTTCCATATGGGATGTCCTGGAGCCTTCCAAAAGGTCTTGACTGTCCCACAGAAGGAATCCTTGCAGATTGGAGCATCTCACAACTCCTATCGTGGGAAAACCTACATGGCCTCATGAGATGCTCCCCTTTATAAAGGGGCCATCATGGACAGAAACTCCAACCTGAGCCAACTTCTGATGCATTGCTTTGGTTTCTAGGTATCTCTCCTCAGAGGCCTGGTTTCCAATATCAGAATATGGGGGTTTCCTAAGGAAACAATCAGAACAGATCTCATCTCCACATGGGAAACTTGCTCTTTGGAGCTGTGTCAATACCTCAGGTTAGGAGGATCCTTCAGGGCGCTGGCACCATGGCCCAATCCCAAGGTCTCCAAGGACACAAACTTACATTATGAACCATTCTCAGGAGAGTCCATTTCAAATCAGCCCCCTCGGCTGCTCACCCAGAGCCAGCAGATCAAACCTTCCTTGTCACTAGGAGACAGTTAGAATGGGAGGCGGGCTTCCCAGGCATCCATCCTTAGAACCCTGCTCTGGAGAACTTCTTTATGGGACGTCTTGAATCCAACCAACCTGTTTTGACTGTCTCGCAGAATGAATCCTTGTGGTTTGAAGCATCACACAATAACACTGTGAGAAAACCTCCATTTCCTCATGATACCCCACACCTTCATAAATGGGCCATCACGGACAGAAACTCCATCCTAAGCCAAAGTCTGAGCCTCGCCCTGAATTCAGAAGCATGAGATCTCGATTCAGCACTTGAGAGTGTGCCTGCTGGGCCCTCACCCTGAAACCTAAGCCTAACTTGTGTTCCCAGACTTCCGTCCTCAGAATCCTGGCCACACCCCTCCAGTTTGGAAATTCTGGAGACACAATGCTGCACACTGCCTGGCCTCCAGAAGAAAAATGTTGCCCTATAGGGCTAACCAGAACAGCCAAATGAGTAACAACCTGCATGCCACTCGACCATACATCAATTATACAGTCTAGCCTGTGCACTAAAGCCCTGTCTGACACAGCCTGAGGGCAGACCTCCAGTCCAACACCCAGACAGTTGGCCGTACACTGAGCATATCAAACCCACAATGATTTAGGCCATCATCTCTACCCAACCTCAATTTTCACCTTCAGAACCTAGACCTTATCTCCACTCACTGCTCAGGAGTGAACGTGATGCAAGAATCAGAACTTATCCTTCGCCTTGGCAAGAAACCTAGTGGTTGGCATGTTGTCC